>NW_006800905.1:26274-46900 GCF_000485575.1 Poecilia formosa | reverse complement strand
TCCAGACGGGGTTTTGGCGCCCCCTCTGGTGCTGCGCCCCTATGCGTTGCATACGCTGCATACCCACTTTTTGCGCCTCTGGTCACTGCGTATGATGTTTACGTCTCGCACAGTCGCTCGGTGCCATCTTTAAAGGCCACAGACCAAAACAAACTTTATCTGGTGTTTTTATTGTGTTACTCACTGCAGTGAAGTTGTTTTTAAGTTGGATAATAGATATTGGAGCTCCGCGGAGCAATAGGCGTTTAGCTCAAGGTTGATCCGATTTATGCGACCAGCTGTTCTCTCCCGCTCCCTCCTCAGCGCTCGGAGGTTCACCTAGGGGCCGCCAATTTCCGAACCAAACACTCCTGTCAAACAAATGTTAATAAATGCCTTGTGACCAACTGACACAAAAAGTGGTAATTCATCCTGTTACATGAGACACACTATCCTCTATTAACATTTTAAGTCATATTCAATATTTCAAATAATTTGAATGTTTAATAATGTTTTCTACAATAGCTTCCAAGTTGTGTGCCCCATTGACTGAAAATCAGTGTAGTCATACGCAGTGACATTGGTTCCAAAGCTCTGCGGTATCAACGCAGCCCAATCTGACATATAAATTAGGCCCCGCCTCTTCAGTTACAACTCTCACACAAATACAAGTCCAATCCCCATTCATTCATTCATTCATTCATTCATTCATTCAGAATAATGTCTGTATGCTTTGTGTGTATGTGTGTGTGTGTGCGTGTGATATTTTAGTAGTGTATATGCTCAATCTTAGTCTTTTGTGTGTGAGACTAAACAGTTTTTGTCCTAAATGGCCCCTCATAGGGCGGGGGGCGTGGCCTTTCACTTTTTTGCCGAAGGGAACAGCATTATAGCAGCAAAACAGACAAGAAGGAAAACAAAAAGTAGGAAGAGGCCATCGATGCCTGACAGATTTTTTAATTCCTACATGAACATGATCAGGGGTCCCCAAACTTTTCCCTGTGAGGGCCACATAACTTTTCCCTTCTCTGGTGGTGGGCGGAGTCAGTTTGTAGCAGAAAAAGTCTGATGATTGCAGGAGTGCCTAAATGTAAAAAAGTATTGTTTTCCAGAAAGCACAATCAAATAACCCTCTCTGGGTTCTTCACAGAAAAAATCCAGGAAGGATTATAGTCCGTATTTTCCAAACTATGAGCCGCACTGGCCTATAAGCCACAACCCCAAAGTTTTTTGTTTTTTTTAAACCAGTAAACATACACATATAAACCGCAGATATCTGCCGCTCCAGGTTTTCCACAGCGATGCAGCAGCAGCAGAGGGGCGGACAGCCAAAATCTGAGTAATAACAGGTCAATTGAATATCACATTTATTACAGTTGAAAAAGAAAAAGTTGCCAAGTTTAGATTTAACTGATTACGGTAGTTTCTGAATGGTCACCCTAGCATGTGCTAAATGAAAATAGGTGCTTTCTTCTTCTTCTTTAGAATTCAACAGCAGCTTGCATCCATTATTGTTGCACTACTGCCATCTACTGGATCCTAATATCTATAACTCAAATTCTCATAATGATCCCAGTATTATTAAGAAGAAAAAAAAAGAAAAATCTTTTCCCCCTCAATGCTATTTAACTGATCAACAACATTCTCAAATTTCAATTCCCTATTAAAACCTAATTCAGTTTTAATGGGCGCTTTCTTCTTTTATTTCCAATTTTGACTTCCAATGATTCACTTCCTGCTAAAGAGCCCCCTGGTGGTTGAAGAAAAATCCACATATAAGCGGCTTATAGTCCGGAAAATACGGTATATGAAAAAAAGTCTGAATGCTCTCTGGTATTGTTCAGGGGGGCGGACCAAATGTGGAGGTGGGCCGTAGTTTGGGGACCACTGATCTAGAACATTCCTGAGTTTTCTAGCTCATTTTTTTCTGTTTCTTCTTTTAAAGTCAGATGTCTTCGTCAAAGCGCTGACTGCACTTTGTTTATAATAAATCACGAATATAACTTATAGTGATTTACAGTAAACACGCAGTTCATATGGAATGATCAACTAAATATTTGTGCTTTCAAGACCACAAACATCTATACACACACAGTTACTTAGCAGCTTTTTTAAAATTACTTAGTGTGGATTTTATACTATTAATTGTGTACTTTATTCATAAAATCAGCACAGAGCAACAAAGTGTCAGTTAAATCCTCAGCTCACATGGGTCTTACTAGTCGACATTTTGTGATGTTCATTGTACAAGTATGGTCTTATCCTTGTACGAAGCTAAATAGCCCTGAAGTCACGTTGAGGAAAAAAACACGCAGCAGTTGAAGTAAAGACATATGAGTTGGACATTGATGTGCAGCTGATGCAAACAGTTATGGCTCCAATCATGCACACATTACTGCAACCTTGTTAGCATATGTCACCACATTTGAGAATGAGGCTGCAGTTCGTTCTCAAATGTGAATGAGCTGCAGCCTGGAGATCACCATTCAAAGGTAATCTCCATTCTGAGATCACCTCTGAATGAGCTAACTGGAAGAGGAAGAAACAGAAAGACAATAAATCAAATTAAGATACAATAATAGCTCAGTAGGTTTAGAAGAATGTTGTTGGTCAGATTGAGGACATGCATTTGCAGATAGATAAAAACCTAAGCTTAAAGTGAAAAGTTAAAGTTAACACATGTGAAGCTTGAGCCAACATTGGTTTAAAGATCTGCAGTTTAAATTATTTTTATTGTACTTTATTTAATATTATGATGAAAACAAGTTGTTTTGCTGTGTTTCTTCTGCTTTTCATGTAAGCAGAAGAAACCTGAGAGAAGCAAACCAACACTAGCTGCATTATTTATACATGTTTGGCTGAAGACAGAACAGTGAGACGGCTCCACAAAGTGTTGGTCATTCTCCTTCTAGCATTTCAGATTGTTAGACCAAACATCACTTTCTTTTCTAATCACTTGTGTCTGAAGATTTTGGAAACAACAAAGAAGGAAAATGACATGTATATATATATGTATATAATGCTACTACAATGACATGTCATTTTCCTTCAAAGTGACTTTGATGTGACTTTTAAAGTGTTTTGTTAAATGGACCGTACCTAAATTGCAACAGTACGGCAAAGGAAACATCTTTGAATATAAATGACTGTGATTTTATAGACAAAAAAAAGAAATTCATAAGGAACACTCTGACATCAACGTTCTCCAACCTGATAAGAAAACATTTGTTTAAAAATGATATCGCTGAAGAGAAAAAGAACCAAATATCTTTCTTCTCCACTCCCACAAAAAAAAGTTTCAAAATTATTTAAGTTGATCTTTCTGCAAAAGAAATTCAATACAATTACCAATTCCTATGAGTTTTGTGACTGAAATATTGAGACAGCTAAACATATAATTTTCAGTTGGAATTTTATAAATGTGTTTTCGAAAGATCTTCAAAACCGGATCTTGTAAAAAAAAAATCTGATTTGAAGTTTTTATATAATACAGTTTGGTTTCCTAACAGGGGATGAAGACTCAAATTATGGTAATAAGCATCACATCACCCATGTATACAGACACACTGTTCTGGAAGGGCCATTCACTGGTTCATCAGTATTCCTGGCTACCATTACAGCATGAGGACTAAAGAACACTGTGTTCTTTAGTTGCATTTTACTTTTCAAAATGTTATTAAAAAGTTATATTTTCAATAACATCCATATCTCAGCAGAGGTATGGACACCAAACAATGCACATAATCTGCAACACATAGATAATCTGTTTCCATATGCAAGACAAGTTTGGCTTCATCCATCCATCCATTTTCCTTCACCCTTGTCCCTCAGTGGGGTCGGGAGGGGTGCTGGTGCCTATCTCCAGCTCACGTTCCGGGCGAGAGGCGGGGTACACCCTGGACAGGTCGCCAGTCTGTCGCAGAAGTTTGGCTTCAGAGAATCTTTATTTTCCAACAGTTCAATTCGGTTTATTTATATTGTCCCAACTCACACCATGCTTTTCTATAGGTATTGTATCTGCCTCTAACTTTTTCTCTCACATGTCTCATTCTTTCATTTTTAGATAGTCCAGTCATGGCCCACTGAGATGCAGCTTTGTCTCATCCACAGTAAATAATCATGAGTCTCTACATCAGGGGTCACCGACTCCAGTCCTCCATGGCTACCATCCTGCAACTTTTAGATTCACCTCTGCTCCAAAATGTCTGAATTCCCTCACCAGCATTCATTCCTCTCTGCAATAGGCTGGAAACGAGCAGTTTATTTGATCCAGGTGTGTTTGAGCAGAGACACATCTAAAAGTTACAGGATGGTAACTGGAGGACTGGAGTTGGTGACCTCTGGTGTAGATGAACCTCAACTTGACTCATCCACACTTTTGTTCACATTTTACGTAACTTTATAATTCAGGAAATTTCCAAAGTTGTTGGGTTCTGTGGTATCCAACAGCAAACAATGCACATCCATGTGGGTGACATAATGAGCCACTTTCTTTAATTTTTACCCTCTTTGTTTATTTCCAGTTCCCTCTTCATGTCTGCATCATAGAAAATATTTGTGGGCTGATGCTACAGTATTTCCTCTATTGTTAATGTCCAGTCACTTCAGGCAAGACAAACTTGATCAGACTGCATTGAAAGCAGAGTTCAAAACCTAGAAAACTGGAATAATCATTTGAAAATGTGCATCTGGATAAACTAAGTAAAACTGCTAAATGTCATAAATAAAGATATTCCTTACTTAGAACATCTTTACCATCAACCACCATCTAAACTGTTTCCATACTCTGAGTAGGAATTTTATACGGGGAAATTTTAGTACAGTCAGCAGTATTCTGGATCAAACGCAGGTCATCTGTGATTAGATGTTTAGGTACAACAGTGGCCCACCTCAAACTCACCACCTCAGTGACCCACCTTTCACTGGGTGATCGACGATCGGTCCATAGTTACAGCTGATCTTATCCACCGATCGTTTTTACCTCCACAAAAGTCTGAGTGAGAGGATTACATTTCACAATAGTTAGCCTGTTGTCAACTTTGCAACTGTTTTGCTATATTTAGTACAGAAACAAATCAGCCTTTTTAAATATTGGTGATCTGCCAGGAAACTGCAATGGGTGCAGAATAGGTACTTTCTTTTAGTAGTAGAACTAACAGTTACTCCTGCAGATACTTTCATTGTTTGTTGGCGGGGAGGGGCACCCCACCTGGGAAACGCTGGTTTGTGATGGTAAATGTGGGTTCTGCTTTGTTTTATTTCACTCTTTCCAATGAATATTTTAATCTATTACTTAACTATTTATTCAGATTAATGATTCTAAATGGCCATTTTTTAAATTTCAAATAAAAACATTATCTGTGTTGTATATGATGTTCTGTCATTCTCACTGAATCAAAGACAAGTCAGAATGACGTTGTTTCCAGTCCTCTCTCAGCTACAATGTTTCAAAATTATTCATCTAGAATCTGAGCTCTGCTTCTTTTACCTGCACAATAGATTTTTATGTCCTTGTTTCCAGCGTGCAGAATAGAATTTAAGGATATAAAACTGGATACCTTATTTATTGCTACCGTTTCAATTTTTTATGTATGAATATGCTTTTTGCTCTTGCTTTGAATTTGACTGAAGCTGCTCTCTTTGTGCTGAAGCTCTCTGGATCAGTTTAGTAAATGGGATCAAATCAACAATCACCCAGTAAAAACTAGGCCAGGCTGCTACAACCTTTCCAGTCCAAAGAGTCATTTTTGTTCAAAGTCCAGTTTAATAGAACTCATTTAGAGCCACAAATGTTGCTTGACCTTTGGAAAAGGGGAGGACTCATAAGTTCTGGCAAAACTCCCACTTTATTTTATTTTTAAGAGAAAGAAGCTCTGTCTTATGCTGGTCTTATTGGAATTATTAGTGAATGTCAAAACTGCTACAATTTATTCCCATGAACTAATTTAAACTCATTCATGAAAACCTTTAACTAAGGTACACACCTTAAAAGGGGCTTTAAAGACTGCCATGTTTAAAGTCTTTTTAAATTATTGGATGAAGTCAATATTTCATACTTTATTCCCAAGGTTTGTTTTTTTTTTAAATCCTGTTTCTCTGTTGTTCTCTCTCTCTGAAAGATGTTTAGTCAAATACTATTAACCAAAAATAGGTTGTCAAAATCAACTGTTTTATTAGCTGAAATAAATACTCCATTACATGCAAGGTCAAAACACTTCAAAATACTATAGGAAGGCTGGTAAATAGTGTAAAACCTACAGCACACACTCACAGCAGCTTTTTGACAATTTTAGATTCACACTTGTTTAAAAAAATACAAGCACTGAAACATTTCCTCCAATTTGATGCAGAACATACAGCCAAATATGTCCAGAAGTGAGTGAGGCTACATCCATCACTCAAGCTTTTGTCTTCACTGAGGTAAAATTTCCAGTCTGAAGCTGCGGTCCGTTGGCTGGGGGTGAGCAGTCAGCTGACCCTGGATCACGGAGGTCACCTTGACAAGGTTCAAGCCACATCCAGCACAGCACAAACCCTGTAGTGGTTGTTTCAGTGACCTGGTGCCCTCAAACACACTTGAGCCACCCACCAATCTCACCTACAAACACAAACACACACAGATAGGGCTGCTCCAAATCCGATGGTGGAAACATTGGAACAGGGATGATCCAGGTGAGCCTCTTCGGTGGGTCACAAAACAAAAAGGAGACGAGAGGGCAAGCAGCCATTACCTGAACTAATTCACAGAATGAGAGTTTACTGGTGGCAGAGCCCTGGGAGAAGATCGTTCTCTTAGTGCTTGAGTGAGCAGAGTGCAGCCGTCAGACACGGCACATGCTGAGTTACGCAGACGCTCTCGATAGTCTGCCATTTTGGAGCTGCTCTCAAGATGCTGAGCGACGTCTCGCAGACCCTGAGTGAGGAGGACGCAGGCTGAGACCACACTCATGGCCCCCCCCAACACTGCAGTTTGTACCCCCTTTCCTTCGGCTGAAACACTTGCAGCTCTTCCCAGGAACTGAGGCTCTGTGGCAAACCCAACCAAGGCACTGACCGCCTGGACCAGAGCAGCACTAAAAAGGATGCATCGATTTCTGGTCAGCTCACTGGGCTGGGTTTTAACTTCTTTAATGCAGGCCAGGAAGGCAGTGCCACTTGTGCTTATGCTCTTCACACTCAACTTGAACTGCTCTTTAGCAAAGCGGTCCCTGGACCTCTCACTGGCTAGCAATGAGATATCCGTCAGAGTCTTGAGATTGGTGGAGATGTTTTGGGAAAGCTCAAGAAGAACCTGAGGGGTGAGATCTGCCAGGGGAGAAACTCGGAGGATGCTGCAACTCTGTTCCACCTCATGTCGGCAGCGTGTCACCTTGTAGCGATCAACTAAACCCGGCAGACAGGGCTGTGAGCCAGGGTTCTCCACAGCTGCCAGGTAGGCGGCATGTGTTGAGCACTCAGTCAGAGAAACCACCAAGTCAGCCATCTCCAGGAGGCGGTCCCCCACCTCTGTATAGCGACCCATGTTAAGCTGGCACTGGATGTCATGGGTGAGAATGGACAGCTCTTTAGTTCTGGCAATGACTGTGTCACGACACTGGTCAAAGGTGTCAGCCAGTGCAACACCTTCAGAGGTCATGACCGGCCGGGTCTCACTGGACAGCAACAGCAGGTCAGCCACCATCTGCACTTTGGCCTTACATGCATCACAGATGAAGGAGAGCCGCTTCCTCTGCTGCACACTGCCACTCAGTGGGCTGCTTGATCCCTCACAGGTGGATCTGCCAGAGCCGCTGCTGGCCATGATGATGAGGGTGAAGCTTCGCTTATTTCAAGCTTTGTACTGCTGCATTTTTCAGGTTAAAATCTCTTTTATTTTCTTGTTTTTTTTTTACAAACTTGTCAAACAGTCTTCCTTGAAGTTCCTTCATGTACAGCTCAGCATTTGTAGATAAAGTTTTCTCCTCAGGACTGTGAGCTGAGTGTAAACAGGTGGAATGACATCTACGCAGTTACTGCAGTGGATATTAAGATGATTTAGAATCAAACCTTTTCATTTGATATGGCTTATTCCCAGCTGAGTGCCTTGGATGTTGATTGTAAAATAATGATAATAATAGTAACAAATGTATTAATAGAACAGGGTCTCTAGCACTTCTCAGTGTAACAGATTCACACACTTAACTTGAAACTTGTTTCTAATTAAATGCCCCTAACAAAACTATCTGTTATTATCAGTCTCAGGTTCAGGAGGAATAAAAATCACACCGTTTCCTCTCGATCTCCAGGACGCTGCAGTTCCACATGTTTCCTCCTCATGAAGGTTGGCTACAGAACTCTCACAAAGCAAACCTCAACATTAGCTAACAGTCTTTTGCAGTGTTTTGAGTTACAAGCATTTTGCTCCAACATGAGGCCTGTAACTGGACCGCGATCTTGTCCGACTTATCCACAGAGAGAGTGACCTGTTCATGCTGGTTCCGATCCGGACGCCCTCCTCCGTGCAGCTCTTCAGGACAGCGGGGACTTTGCTCTCGCTCTCCAGCACCATTGTTTTAGCAGTTCCAACGAGAAGAGGGCACAACAACAACAAAAAAACTCTTTCAGTCCGTTTTTAACCTCTTCCTTCTCAGACTGAGCCCTGGGTTCGAAGCTATCGGCTCCTCCGGATGCTTCGGCATCATCCGTCAGTTACTCTGCGCTCCTCCTCCGCTCCTTACAGTTTGAGCCTGGACCCGGTGCAGCCCCACATTTCCTCTGCAGAGACTTGCTGCTGTCCATGCTACTCGGTCCTATTTCAGTCCATACATGACCTGTTCTAGGACCACAACATCGTAAAAATGCGAAAAGGAAGTTCGGCGTTATTCCCAGAGATCCAAAGTAATCCTGCGCGCTCCCGCTGCATTACTATGAGGAAGCAGGGAGGGTGTGGTCCGCCGAGAGGCTGTTGGTCCGGACAAAGTTTCAGCAAACGAAGCACACAAATAACCTCCTCGTTGATCTTACTGTCCAAGAAGACACCGAGTCGTTATTGTCTCACTTTGGCGAAGATCATCTGTTGGATGTTCAGATCAGCGTCTCGATGGCTTCACAAGCACTTTTGGTTTAAAGCCTGACGCTGTGGCTCAGCCTCTGGGCGTCAACAGCGGCGCTAGCCTAGCAATAGACCGGAAGTTAGTGTTTTTAAAAATAAGAGCTGACGGGCCAGACAGCTGCAGAAACTGTGTAACACTTTGGCCTGAACTCAAAAGAGGCGGAGAAGGAATATTTAATCATATGTTTTCTCGGTCTCATTTAAAATTCATAATGCCTTTTTCCCCTTTTATTTTAATTAGAAATTGAAAGTGTTACTGCTGATCTGACTATAAAAAACACGAAGATTTTTTTTATAGTCTTATAAGACTATAAAAACCCTGTGAGTTTTTTAGGGCGCAGAGGAAGCTTATATTAATATGTATTACTAATTAGCATGTTCTACACTTCTGAAATGGTAAATAGACTGAACTTATATAGCGCTTTTCCAATCATTTTGATGACTGAAAGCACTTTACATTACAGTTACACTCACAAACAGACTTTTATACACCGATGCGGTACCAGTTGGCAACTTGGGGTCAAGTATCTTGCCAAGGGGAACATCGACATGTGGCAGGAGGAAGCTGGAATCGAACCTACAACCTTCCGATCACAAGACCCACAGAGTCACAGTAAATGTTTCTTTGCAAAATATTGATCAGTTGTTACATTTTAAAGCTTTTGAAAGCAACTTTCACAATAAAAGAAAAAAAAAAAATACTTAAAGCATTTTTTAAAATCTCTAGTTTTTTAAAAAGTTAAACACTAATCTTTTCTCGTTCCATTCCTAAAACAAATTTGACAAGAAGCTTTTAGCAGCTTCTCAAACTCAGAATTGTAAGACAGATGTATCAAAGCAAAGAAAACTCAGTAGCTGCTGTTAGGGCCCCCCAGACCTTCAGGGGCCTCTATAAATGGTTGAATTGTAACACAGACCATACATCTAAACCTGTAGCATTCATTTATAGAGAATGACAATGTTATTACATTTTATTTAATGCATTCAGCAGAGAAAACAAAATAAATAAAAAATAAATCGTACATTTAAGATTTAATTAGGAAGTTTACTTTGTAAAAGTGCAAAGAATCATCTGGATAGTTTGATTATTGTGTCACCATGGCTACAATATGGTGTAATCTGTTTGAGCTGGGTTTGTTCACAAATGCATTACAGCAAATAACCAATAATCAGTGATTGATTTAAAACTCAGCCAATTGTCACAGACTTCATCTACATTTAAACACTGTTAGTGATGCTGATGTTCTTAGTAGGAGGTGGTTGGTGGGGGCTAAATCATGATTCTGTCTAAGGCCCCTTATCATCTTGGGCCGGCCCTGCATGAACAGCGAGCCGCATCTCTGTGCTGAAATCTACCTGGAATCTCCCGGTAGGCCCCAAGCCAATCCGTCCTGCTTTTGGAACATCTTGATTTATTTAATCGTGGCATGTTTGGTTGTTGCTGTGGTCCAAATGGTTGGTAAAGTATTTTCACTGATGTTTATGTGATATTTTGTGAGCTCCATATGGTTTGAGCTGGATCTTTCTTTAGCAATTGAGGTTCTGCAGTAACTTCTATTCACAGTTGCTCACCTCCAGCCCAGATCCCGTCAGCAGCAGTGAGAACTAACTGCCTGGTAGTTTTGTTAAGGTGAAGCAGAGACTGAACAGTGAGCAGGTGGTACCAGGGCTCTGAGGTGGGTCGTGGTGACAGACGCGGTACCGTTTCTTTATATCAGGATATTAAGTTCTGACCACCGCGGTGGGACCGACTCAAGCTGCTTGTAGGGAACCGGGCATTTAGTCCAGCAATGGAGCAGCCTGATAAAATTAAAGTTACAAGTTTTCTCTGCAGCCGAAGCATTTCTGTGTTTAGGGGAGAGGAGGGTTTTTCCACTATTACGAAGACAATTAAAATAAATAGAAACTTTTTTATTTAACTTCAACATCAGGCCTAAGTTTTTATTCACAAGCAGGTGTATGTAGAAAAATATATATTCTTGCCCATAATTTGATAGAGGGCACAGATTCGCCCCCCTCCTCCTCACCAGGGGCCCAGCGACTTAACATGGCGGCAGAGAAAATGAAAATTCTCAATCACTGTTAGACCGAGGGCAGCCAGACTAGTTTATTGTTGATAAATTGTTTTTTTAGCTAAACATTATTGTTGAGGGGCACTAGCAGGCCTCCTAGCACACAGAGAAAAAAACTCAAAAAGGGCACTAGGATAAAAGGGGCAGAGGCTCAAGCCTCCTCCACCCCCCTCCCCTCTGCACTTGCCTGACTAGCATGATATGCTAATGGGGATCGCGGCAGACAAGATACATGACTGTTGTCATAAGTTGTGTAAGATTTCTTCTTTGAAAAACGAGTGGACGCTTTAGTAGCTGCTAACTGTGAAATCTTTTGAAGATTACTTACCATTCATATTGTGTGTCCAGTCACCGAAGCGGAGCAGCAAACCCTGCAGTTCAGGACAAACTTCTGAGGTAGCAGGGAGTCGGAGTCATCCGCTGTAGTCAACGCTAACCAATATGGACACATCTTACATCGTTCATCTTTAGATTTTTACGTCTCTAGCAATCAAAACTTGTTGAGTTCAACCAAAAAAAAAAAAAGGGAGCATCAAACAAAACTTTGAGAATTGCAATCAAACACTTAGGCTGTCAATCAAAAAATTCTGATATGCACAAATAAACGTTTATGTCCTACAAATAACTTTTTCAATTCATGAAACAAAAATGAGTGATTTTAATTTAAAAAAATAATAACTATTATTATAATTCAAAAGGTTCTGACCAAAGTTTCATTGTTTTTTACTGAGAAGTTTTTTTTGTTTGAAACAAAAATTATTGCAAATCCTATAGTTTTGACCACAATTTTATTTCTTTTATTTGACGTGATTTTTTTTTTAAATTGTGAAACAAATTTAACTCCATATGAACGACCCATAAGAAGAAAACAAACACAGGTTTTCTTAGGTTTATTTCCAAAACTAAATTGAAAAACGGATACTAAGCTGATTTTTTTGTGCCCAGTTGCAGAAATAGAACCAACCTATATCCAGAACTCAGTATATTTCATTTGAGATAAGTGTAAGTCCGTACAGTAATCCATACTGCATATATGAAACCATATGTTACTGTATGTTGTATTATAAAGCAGATCTATCATTTAAACCAAACTAATAAATACAACAACCCTAATGTTCCATTTGTGTCCAGGATCAGAGATCTGACTGGACTGGCATTACAGAGTGTGGATTTTAAGGAAGGACTCCTTGTATTTGTTCAGTGTTTTTATTCTTGAAAGAGGAATTTAATTTAAAAGATCTGTTGGTGATTTAATTAACATGTATTTATTAGCTATTTTGCTCTTGTATTCTTTTGAAATAAAAGTAAGATGTTATTCAAACAATTAATGGATACATTTTACAGACTTGGAAGCAATTTTGCTGTTTTCTTTTTTGTCATATTAATTTGTCACCATCTTCCTACACAAAAATATTCAAGCTCCTTTAACTTTTCTCCCAACTGACATGTTACAATCTCAAACTTTAGTGTATTTAATGTGGAATTTCTGGGAAAGATTTTGATGGTTATCATTTGAAGAACAGCTCAAGCATGGCAATGATTGAATGGAGAGTGGCTGTAAACATCAATCTAAAAGTCTTTCTACATATTCTCAGATTAAAGTCTGGTCACTGCTCCTTTCTAAGAGATAAATCTGCTTTAATCTAAGCCCGGAGGTTCTGCCCATTCCATTGAACCAGTCTGTATGTATATGTGCTTTTCCTGTAAATGCTAAGATTACATTTATTGTAAACTTGGTGTTATGTTACATAAAAAACAAAACAGAACACCTGGATTTATACTGATAGTAAATTAAACACAGTAGAACCTTCTTTATTAATTACAGGAACTTCTGTAACTAATTGGTTCTGGATTTTATGTTGAAATCCAAAACCACAATGTTCTTGTGGAAATGTAAAGAAGCTGACAGTCCTTTATATTTGGAAAACATTTTGAAAACAATTTATCAATTTCCTTTAACTTGACAGCTCTATGTTTAATGTTGATCAATATGTTACATAAATTCCCAACAGAATACACAGACGTTTTTGAGTGTAACATGACAAAGTGTGAAAATGCTCAGTAGGTATGGATATTTGTTCCAAGGCGCTTTATGACTTTTAGTCCTCTGCCACCTGCCTTCTCCTGATCACAAGTGTAACAGGCCCTTCAGGCAAAGCCTTGATCATCTTCCATGCCTCAAATCTGGTCATGTCCTGTAGACTCACTCCTTGAACCTGCAGAAGTTCATCTCCACATTGCAGCCCGCTTTGCTCTCCTGCTCCACCTGAAAATACACAGATGTTTCCCTTCAAGTTTCTCAGTTTTAATCAACATGGGAGCAAGTGGTTCCTACTATAAAAATAAAAGATCATTTGTGAATAAAGTGTTTATTTCGATTACAACAAATTAATCACTTTCTGTCAGAATAATGAGCATACCTTTGAATATCCTGTTGATGACTAAGGGTTTGTCTCCCTGAATTGATCCTCTTCCTCCTTCCAGAGAAAAGCCAATTCCACCAGTACCTTTTTCCACATCAACACTCAGTGGGACTTCTTGTTCCACTACTGCGACAAAGTAACATTTAAACACATTTGGAAAAAAAAGTTAGTTAAATCCCAGAAATAAAGAACAGTTTAGTGAGACTCACTTTCCTCTCCCATCCTGTTTCCTCCATCCTTCTCCTCTTCGTTAGTTCTCTTGCAGATGACTACCACAGCCAAAGTTTGATTACGGGCCTGACGCAAAATAGCAGTGGCATCCATGTGTTTGACACCACACAATGTTACACCATTAATGGACAAAACCACATCTCCTTTTTGAATGGTTCCCTCTTGAGCTGCCAGTCCGCAGGGGAACACCTTGTGCACCTGCATGGCAGATTGGGTAAGTTTTAGACACTGACAAAATGCTAAATTTATCAGATTTTATCAATCCTTCTATAATTTCTTGCTATTTTTTCAATGACTCCATAAAGGAAAGGGTTCAACAGATCCAGACTGAACATTGTTGGGCCATATAGATAACACTTTGAGGATCCCCTCGACTGTCTAACATGCTCTCCCAGAAGGAAGCAAAGTGTGCTTTTATTTTGAAGGAGCGCTCCTTCCTCCCCACAGGAAGGAAGGAGCAGCAGAGTCAGGAACTCTTTTTGAAAGAAGTAAACCGGTCTGTCAGGAATGTTGCCATGAATATTACTTGTTTATAACTTTCATATATAGGAACCAAATGTTTTTGGTTAAATTGTCTTAATTCTGGAATAGTCACATGTCCAATATCTTATTGCTAACTTTGTCTACAAGTTAACTACTCTTGCCACAACGTTTTGTTATTTCATCACGAGAATAAAACAGCAGGCAAATTGAGTCTTTCTTGTTGTTGATGATGTTTAAAGTGCAATGTCAGTGTTAGCAATGGCTACACAACACCTGAGGCCTCATGTATAAAAGAGTGTGCAATTTTCACACTAAAACTTGGCGTACGGACAAATTTAGAAAAGTGCAGCGCACAAAAAAACCCGGATGTATAAAGCCGTGTGCGTTTTTCCTTTATGAATCCCACTTTTGGGAAATAGAGCACAGCGGCTGGTCCGCCCTGTCGCCACCCATAAATACATATGTAAATTAATATAAATACCTGGAAGTCTGCCACCACCTGAAACAATAACCATGGCAACGTCCTTGTTTCTACATGTATAAGTATTTATGATGATAATAATTATAGATTTTATTTAAAAGGTGCTTCAAGGGCACATGAGGTCACCTCACAAAATAAAAATAATACATTTTAAAGAAAAAAATAATTCACATAGAAAATAAATAAAGAGATCGTGCAAATGCCTGTTTGAACAGCAGAGGGTTCAGCCATGATTTAAAGACAGAGTCCAGTGAGTGGACTCTCAATGAACTTCACTGAGAGTCCACTCAGAAAGTGGGCGTTTATTCTAAATTGAGAAATCATATTTATAAGTTGTACATTTACAGAGTAGAGATGCTTTCTCTCCATAAGGCACATTCATAAAGCGGGTGGCTCGACTGAAGGATGGCAGCTGCAGCTGGACTGGTACCGGTACCGCACGGCTCCTTCTTAAAGTTTTGCTCAGAGATCCAGGATGATCAGTCTGGATTAATCTAAACATTAATAAACCATCAACATTTCTCAGCAGATCTATATGATCTCTGATCAGTCGCTCCCTCTGAATCCTTCCATTGACGATGTTCTCCATCACAGCCAAAGCTCCACAATTACACAGCTCACCTTCGCGCAGCTACTTTTCCATTATTTACATACATTGATCACCTTAAAAATAATCAAACCTGTTTGGAGTTAATCTGCTGATCCAACCCTGTTTTCTTCTTTTAGTGAGAATGAAATGACCTCATGGATGCATTCCATACACTTCAGCGCACAGACCAATGCGTTACATCTTTATGAGACAAAAACTGAGGAAAAGTACTATTTACGTTGGAGTGAGGTTTTCACATCCTTTTAATTTTATTGTCTTTATTTTGTGTGCGAAGGAGAGATGGGGGGGCAGTGGGGGTATGGGGCTAGAGTACCGTTGAGTGTTGGGTGGGGGACGGACAAAAAGGAGGAGGAGGTCTGACTGTACGCTAACTCCCCTTTCCCCCAGATATGCTATTTTATTTATATAATTATAAGTAATTTCCACTATCAGTAATGTTGCGTTTGCCTGAGGATTCCTCTGGTCATTATCTTTCATTAGAGCCTTCATTGATGGTTATATGTTGAAGCACTGAGAGGTTACAATCATTTGAAGTTTGTATATCAGATGATGTCCAAGTGTGCCATTTGGGGATGCCAAATGGCACACTTTTCATAAATAAACATGTCCAAAATGATATTTCTTTTTTGTGCTATTTTGATCAGTCTTGAAATCCATGAGCAGAATACTTTATTCTACAGATTTATTGTATTTTCCAGTCCATACATTCAACACTCAATGTGTATTTCGAAGAAATAAAAATGAAAAATCTGGGTGAAGCCAAATTTTTAATTTTTTTTGTGTTACAAACGTAATAGTTACAAACTACTTACAGTTAAAGTATTTTTGACTGCAAAAATAGAAATGTAGCTTGTCATCTTCATAAAGAGACCAAGCTTGCATGTACTCCAAATTGTTAAAGAACATCAGCTGATTTAATTTGGGGATAGCTTTACAGCTGTTGGTGATTTTGGGGGTGAGGGTTAAGGGGTTAATGTGTAAATAGTAACACATTAGATTACTCGTTACTGAAACAAGGGGTGAGATTAGAGTAACGTGTTGACACCCTTGTTTATGACATTTCTGCTCAAGCTTTTTACAGATCTGCCAGGTTTCCAATATGTGTCCCCCACAATGATAAACTCGTTCCTACCCCCTTGGTTCCATGAAGTTGACATGTTCTATGGAGGTTTGAGAGAACAACACTTGTGGTCTCAGTTGTTGACAAAGTGGATGAGAGCGTTCCAGCTATGGAGGGACCATACCTTCTGCCTTGTCTGGCCTTCCTACACAATTACGCTCAATTCTAATCTCACTTCAGTGCTCTGTCTGGGCTTTCTCCTATTGATATGGATTTCCCTAGTAGAATTTCTACCAGGCCAATCAGCAAACAAAAGGAAAAGTTGTGAATGATGTCAATGACTTTCTGCATTGCAGTGTTAGCAATGGCAGCAGAGGAAGTGAAGGAAGCCATTCAGTCTGTGTTGGTCACACTTCCAAATATGGTGAAGAGCGATTATATAATTTTACATGCAGCTTTCGGTGGCTAGGACAAGTATCCAGCCTCTCTAAGTTTGAACACATAGATCTCATTTGGAAAAGGTGGAACGCTCTCTCCAGGTAAGGGGTTGATTTTTGCCGCAAGGAAGGCAGTTTCAGTAACTTTACATTTTTTTCAGAAATTATGGTACATCAGAGTGCAAGATGGACAGACAATTAGTAGTTATAAGACAGGTGTTGCTCTCGGCACAATTCTTTTACTTTATATACTACTGAATTTATCTAACCCACAGGGATCAAATGAAAATGTAATACATGCAATACCATCAACCACCACTGTAGATAGTGTCCTAGAAACAAAATATATGGAATCTGAGTCATGGCAAAAAGATATTTTAACAATGTCCTCTGGGTTCTACTTACTGTTGGAGCTTTGTTCTCCAGGTCACATCCTCCAGCGATGCTGAAGCCTAACCCTGCTCCTACGTCTTTGTGCAGAATCACAACATGGATGTTCAATAGTTGCTGAGAAGTATGAAGCAGAATTATGAACAGAGTTTAGTTGTTGTTTTCTTTCATTTTAAAACTTTATTTTTAATTTTTCTTAAAAAATTATTTAGCAGTAAGTTTTTTTAATGTGTAGACCTGTTTTTAGATGTTTCTTAGAAATTTAAAAATAGACCTGTTTTGCCCAAGGATGTGGAGCCAGTCATGAAATCAGAGCTCTGATTACCAGTCTTGTAATTTTTCTACCTGAGCTACCTGACTTTGCACAGAAATATACGTCTATGACTTTACAACACATAGTTAATGTCGCTCCTTCTCCATTCATTTTAATGGAACTTGTGCGATGAGGCGAAAATAACTTGTTTTCCTCCAGCAAAGCGACTGGCGAAATTTGTGCATGTGAAATTTCAAGCTTGTTACATGTAGACATGCACATGTGGACTGGAGATGTAACACAAGAGAACGGAAAAATGTTCAACTTTTGTTGCTATTTCAATGGCGACCCGTGTTTTGGTTTCACCCCAGAAAAGTTTTGCCGTTCACTGTGATTTATTACTCCCTCCAATGACATCTTTTAAAATACAAATTAAACTTTTTTCACAATTTTCTTCGGCAACTGTCTTCTCTGTGTTAACCAAAACTCCTAGGCATGGTTTGCATAGCTTGGAAAAGACCATTTTAAGGAGATAAACTGAACTTTGTCTCTGATTGAAATTCAAAAATACTTTATTGATCACAATGGGGCATTAAATGTTGTAACTCATACTATCCAAGGTTCTTCAAAGATAAAAGTTTCATGCAGTCTTAAAGATTGATATTGCTTTCTGTGCTTTTCAGCCTAAATTTGAAGAGCTCACAAATTTATTAAAGATTATCTTTTGGGGAGAGGGGGGTTGTACCTTCAGTGTCTCTTCATCCAAAGCTTCAACTTCCTCAATCATCTTCTGTATTTCCTGAGAAGGGATAACTGAGATGACAGAATGAGCGTAGGTTTCTCGGTCAGAGGTCTGCCTTCCTTGCTCAGTGGTGCATTCTGTCAGAGTGGCTAGGCTGTCATAAAGATGAAATACGAACATGAGTATGACGGTGGTGACACGCCTGTGAACATTTTCTGCATCTGTCTGAAAACCCAAACCCATTTTAGCAATCTCACCTGACAGAGAAACCTTTGTTTGTGCAGTCTTTACCCAGCTCAGACTCTTGGGGATTGTCAACATCTTTAAGTGGAGTCTCCAGAAAATTTTGGGATTGAGGGTTGCCATGGTCAGAAGAAGGAAGGGAACGCAATATTGCTTGTGAAACCTAGAAAAATAGACACAATTAAAATATTTATATTTAAAGCTGCAAGTAACATTGAGCAGCTCTCGCTGAGCTGTGAGGGCTGCCCATCATTTCCCATCATCCAAATCCCATTGCCCAGATGGTGACGGGATCTGGATGATGATCCCATCACCATTATCAATGCCCTCACACCATTCTCATATGGGTCCACTAGCTGGCACATTCGGCAAATCTGTCAAATTGCCTTCAGTTCAAATCAGTACAAGTACAGTGACAAGTTGGCCAAGATTGGACCTTCCAGACAGGAATTATTTTTACTTCCCGTTTCATGGCAAAGGATTGGCAAGGACTTCCTTTAGGCTTTGGAACATGTCATGTGTGGTGTTCAATGGTTAGAGGATACAGTTTCTATCTTATAATCATATGCAGGGAGAAGCTGGAGGAATTACCAAATAATCATGATTCTTCTCTAAATGGTTGAGTGATGTCATCAACCTACCACACCAATGTGTTGAGCAGTCCTTGATGATGCACACAAAATCTAGAGCTGACTGGATGATGATACAGCTGTTGAAAATAGTCTAAGGGAGTGGAGTCAAATTCAAAAGTAATCCAATTCGCCTCTTTAGAAGTTAAAAAAAAAGTATTTCATCTCCAGTTTGGTGCAAATCAGATGATGTATGTGAAATTTAGAGCAAACCGTGTGCAAACAGTGAGAGAGGGGAATTTTGCTACTCTTCCAGCCCCAGTCCAGCCATCACACATTGTGGAGAGAAGGATACAGTATCACCTGATTCTGTCACCAGACACAAGTTGGAATCTGTAGGAGTCAAAGAGTAAACAAAAGACATCCAGCCCCACCCTTTGGCATACATGAAACCCAAGCTTTTTGTGATGCTCATGTGGTGCCGTGTCTTTTGCATTGAGCTGATCCATGTTATGTTCCTCAATACCTTCATTCCTTGCACCTGTGTTGCTCCCTGATTGTTTCCCTTCTTAACCCTCTCTCAGTCACACTCATGCTGCCAGATTATCGAACGCTTTTCACTAGTAGTTTTCCAGTACTCTCATCTCAACCTCATTGTTGTGACATTGCCCTTGTTGGATTGTCGCTAGTTGCCTATCTGAATCTCGACCCATGCCTGTTTTTCAGATTCCCCACTCACGCCTACTCCTCTGGATACCTATTCTGCTCTCTGCCCCTTCGTGTATGACCACAGGCTGTCTGACCAAAGATTTGGATTTGGATTTTGTGCTTTTGCTGAACGTGGAGGGGGATTGAGTCCGTCGTCATGAACATCGCCTAGCATCATCGCTTCTCCTCCCCTGGTACTCCTCCCAGAACCCTCTGTCAGTGCAGCATCTGCTCCCTTCCTTGTCCTTCCTCCGATCATTACAGTACTTGATTGGCAGACCAATCACACACACCAATAGATTCCTTCTGAAGTATTTCTCAAGTCACCGATCTCTCCCCCGTGCCTCGCAGTGTTGCAGCTGACGATCCAGTGTGCTCGCTCTGTTCTATCTTTTAATAAAATCTGATATTTTTGCTCACCCCTGTGTCATGACTGATTCTTCCAGGTCCCTCTAGTGTAGGGGTGTCAAATTCCAGTGCTCAAGGGCCGCTGTCCTTCAGGTTTTAGATGTGCCACACGTACAAAACGCTGGAATGAAATGGCTTAATTACCTCCTCCTTGTTTAGATAAGTTCTCCAAAGCCTTGTTAATGACCTAATTATTCTATTCAAGTGGTGCAGCAGAGGAACATCTAAAGGTTGCAGGACAGCGGCCATCCAGGACTGGAGTTTGACACCTGTGCTCTAGTGAGTCATTACATTTTTGATCACTTTTAATCTCAAATGCATTAAGACTGCAGTATGTAACTGTCATAAAATTGATTTTTTCTTTTACAAATTTATGTGTCACCATGTTATGACAGTATAATATGAGACAGATTATCTGTAAAAAGATAGAATCCTTCCACCTCATC
>NW_006800905.1:11927-25562 GCF_000485575.1 Poecilia formosa | reverse complement strand
CATTCATTTTGCCCCCAAAAGAAGTCGATTCCCCCCACCCTGCTCAGGGAGTCTCTAAGAATCCTCCCGTGAGCCGTAGAGGCATTTGGCCACGCCCACTTTTAATTCCAACACTAAAATTTCGCTCCGGGGCCAACTTTGGGTAAATGTTTTCAAGTTTTTATTATGTATAAGCCTCTGAACATATATGCTTTCACTGTTCAAGGCTAATTAAATAATATAAGCAGAAGAATGTCTGCTAATTCTAGTGTTGAGGTAGTGGTGTGCGCCATCTAGTGGATTGGAAGGATTATGGGCCTTGTATGATCTCGTGATCTTGTATGATCTTGGACAAGACTCTGAAACCCTGACCTGTCATGATCCCTTTGAATCCAGAGAGACACAAAGAACTGCCCCATGAAGAGGGGGGTATGATCCATCTGTTTTCTGTCTCCTGTCATTTCTCATCCTGGTCTCCTGCTCACATCTTTTGTTAATTGCTAATTTTTCTCACCTGTGCCTCTGTCAATTAACACTTAATAATGCTCTTTTTTTCAAGCCAGGCTCTATATTTGCAAATATTTACAAAACAGATAAGATACATCATTAAAATTCTTTACTTTGTAACACATTACCTGATTGCTGAAGGCGATAATTTTCCCAAAATGTTCTCCCTCCTGGCTCTTCTGGGGCTGACACTCCGTTGTGTGGAAAGTGCTCTGAGCTGTTCTCAGACGCTCTTCACAATCATTTCCAGAGTTCTCATCTAAATTTTTCTCTCCTTCCTTTTGATTCATTCTCACTGAGGAAGCAGAGGGTAAGACACTGGACTTGCTGATATCCACTTTCTCTGACTCAGATTCCTTTTCGGATGGTTGGAGTTTGCAACCATCATGGACAGAGACTGAATTAGCATCATCCATTACAGAGCCGGTTTCAAAGCAGGTGGTGTCAGACGGTAGGTTATTAATACCCATCTCATAGCAAGAAAGCTGATCTTCAGACATCTTGGCTTTAGATTGACAGTAATCTTGGTCCATAGCTGATGTGATGACAGAAGGTGGAACAGAGATGTTCTCTTTTACAACAAATGTTGACTGATCTGACTGCATTTCTCTTGGGATGTCTTGTTTGCTCTTGCCATCATGTCTGTCTGAGGCAGGATAAGAATGACAGGCACTTTCAGACTCCTGTTTTAACAAAGTAAGCAAGTTGGAATGGGGAGTGGAGCTTCTGCTGGCTCTTTTTTCCTGAGCTTCTGCAGTAGAAAATGTCTCAAAAGAGCGAATCTTTTGTTTGAATGACATGCTAACAGTACCTGAGGTAGACCTGCCTCCAAAGCTTCTGGTAACACCTGCCTCAGGTATCTCCTTTGAATCACTGGTTTGCTTCCTCTGATCTGAATTCACTTGTATTTTCCTCAGACTTGGGTTAAACCAAGCAGGTTTGGGTGCCACTGGAGGAGCTATTTTTGACCCTGAAGCTTTTTGAGCTTTGTTTTCAAAAGTCACAATGGACGATGGTTCAAGGGCTACATCGCTGCGCTCCAGAATGTTCTCTTCTTCTTTCATGGTTGCGATATGGATGCTGTATATTTTAACAAACTATCTTCTGTGGTGTGCTGTTTTTTTTTTTATTTATTTTTTAGCTAACAGGCACGTCTTTTGAAGGACTCTTGGAAAGGTAGACCCACTGATCTTTATACGTTGGTTATTGGAAGCCTGTCTCCAAAGATCTCTTCTCCGTGACCTAAAACGAGGCATACAAGATAAACAACCTGCAAACACAAGACAACAAGAAACTTAAAAATTCATCAAAGCAATTCATGAAAGTAATAAATGTTACTTTAAGCACGATATGAACTGTATTTCTGTAACTTTCTTGTATCTGAGCTGGTGTCTCTGGAATTCTCTGCCTGCTGATTCTGTGTTTAGAACCAGAGTTTATTTTGCCGTCTTTTTTAAAGGATTTGAAAGTGGATTGACATGTTTAAAGCTGCAGTATGTCATTTTTATAAATTAATATTTTTTACATATTTGCTTAAACTGCCACTATGTTGACAGTTTATAATATGAGACAGATAATCTGTCCATTTGCATCATTCATTGTTTTTATCTTTACTCTCTCTCTCTCTCTCTCTACCAAAAACTGAACAACAAAAATGTTCAGTTTCAACTAGACCCTTTTTAAAGAAGAATTTTGTTTACAGAAACTTCATAATTCATTTTATTTGTTGTTACATTATGTCATTACCATTGCATTACTTGAAAATGGTCTCAAAACAAAAATATAATTTATTGGAATAACTTCTGAAACAATGTATCATCCAGCAAAATTTGTCATTGTGACAAGCGCTCTCAGTCAAGCTTGTGTATCCACTGCTCAACGTGTCTGTGGCAGAGAAACAACTCACCATTCCAAATAAACTGCTTATCGATCAATCAATCAAATGTTATTTGTATAGCACATTTCAGCAACAAGGCATTTCAAAGTGCATCACATCATAAAACCACAAAGTCATGCAACATACAACCAACAATCAAAACATTATATTAAGTCAAATGCCATCGTTAAATTCTTAATTCATTACGTTTCAAAAGCAACTTTTAGTCTAGAATTAAACACTCAGTGTTTCCAGCTGTTTTACAGTTTTCTGGAAGTTTGTTCCAGATTTGTGGTGCATAGAAGCTGAATGCTTATTTTCCTCATTTGGTTCTGGTTGTTGGCATGGAGGGTAGACCAGAACCTGAAGACCTGAGGGGTCTGGAAGGTTGGTACAACAACAGCAGATCTTTAATGTATACACAACCACCTCCATACATTCCAGCACAACCCCCAATTTTAGTGAGAACACCAGCAGCAGCGTTCTGGATCAGCTGCAGCTGGAGGATATTTGTTAGTCAGACCTGTAAAGACGCTGTTCCAGTAATCAATGCAACTAAAGATAAACGCATGGATGAGTTTCTCTAGATCGAGCTGAGACATTAGTCTGTAATCCTGAAGATGTTCTTCAGGTGATAGAAGGCCGACTTTGTAACTGCTTATGCTAAGTGTTGTTACATACTTGTTGAATCCATATGTTACCCATACCTGTGTTACTAATAGGGGTGACTGGAATACTGTTGTGTCAGTAGTAGAGGTACTTGGTTCTACTCAATACAAAAATAAAATAAAATTTCAAGAGGAAATGCAAAACTGAACTATCAATCTTATTGAATTAGTATCCATCTGATAGTGACTTGGTATGAATATTTTCAATATTTTGGATCAATCCACCACCTCTAACACCCAAGATGGAGTTTGGTTGCTGTTGAGCAACAGATGGTCTGTGGTGCCCCAACTTCACTGTGGTGGGTGTCCTATTTTGTTGTGCTATAGTTGACCTTTATGAAGTAGCTCCTACAATCACATCGCCTTGAGTGTCCAAAAAAGTGCTCTAAATATTTTATATATCGTTATTAATTTCACAGGCGATCACCAGCTAACTGTTTTCCTCCTCTTCTTTCCATGTGTGTGTGAGTCTGTGTCAGCAGGCATGTAATCCCTTGAAGATGTCTCAACGTCAGCTAAAGTTTACAATTTTAATGTCTTTTGACATAAAAATTGTGAACAGCTGACTTTATTTATGGGTATTATACAACATCTAACCACTCCTGTTTTGTCTCCAGATTTCTGCTTGATGCAACTTTTTGCCACCAGATGCATGTGGCTGTCTCTGATTTCCATAAACTTATTTCCTATTTCAGGCAGTATTTGTTTTATCTTCTTGACTACATAAGTGCAGTCTATCCATAACCTCACTCCCTCCTATTTCTAAGAACTCCTTAGTGTCACCACAAATTCCATTCCCTCTGCCTTAGGTCCTCCTCTGCCATCCATTTTGCAGTTCCACCTGCCTGTCTCAGCACCACGGGGAGCATGATGTTGACGAGAGGAAAGATTTTTAGTTTTACTATCAATATTCTGGACCCCACTCTGAATTAGGACTCCCGCAAAAAGCTCCAAAGCAACTTTTGCCAGTCCAGGGTTGGGTGCGAGACCTGCTGTCTGCCTGCCTTCTCTAGATAATTTTCCCCTACTAGGGTACAATACTTGATAACATTTATTTGTCATTGTTTTTTGCCTTACAGATTTCAGGCCATATATTTTGGAACAGCTACCTGAGTAAGTATCATCAAAAAATTCCACGGTGTCTCAATCGAGCAGTTGAGTCTCCTGTTTCTGTGCATGAGACTCAGTGTATCGAAATGCGCCATTTTGGAATAAACTGGACTAAATTTGAATGAAAATACCTTGCAAAATCTTTTTGTGATATGTGGTGCTTTGTAGAGAATACAATTTAATCTTTCTATATGTGAGTCAGCATGGCTTCTGCAAAAATGATTCAATGCGAGTATATCAGCCATGGGAAACATTAAGACAAATGACGACTGCAACCAAAACCCCAGCTCAAACAGGAAATTCAGTCGGTGTCACTTTCCTCCAAGATACTGCAAATCACACCACCAAATTCACTTTATCACATTGTTAGAACAGCTAGCAAGCAGCCCAGGCAGTCCTGCATACAGAGAGGTACTTGTGTCTTACCTGTGTGTTGATCGTTCTTCAGGCACTTTGCAGAATCTGAAAAAGTACAATCTTCTGCAAGTATTTCAAACTGTGCTTCCTGTCACACAAACAGGAAGTGTGTCACAACACCCAGCAACCACAGAGAAGTGCAAAGAAGAACATTAGTTCAAGACACTTATTGGCAGCACTGTTACTTAAATGCAGTGGTGGGAAGTAACTTAGTACAAGTACTTCGTTACTGTACTTAAGTACATTTTTCGTGTATCTGTATTTTACTTAAGTAGATTTAATAATGGATACTTTCTACTTTTACTCCACTACATTTTACAGTAAGTATCTGTACTTTCTACTTCACTACATTTCTACAAATGTGTCTCGTTACTCGTTACATCCAAGTCGCGTTGCGCTTTCGCCTCCACCTTTACTCGCACGCGGAGCTCCAGACATGCGCAGTGGTTTCCTCTGAGCGGGAGAAGATGTCTGTCTAATCGTCAGTAATATAATAGTGCTGCATAAATCATAAGATATGGCGACATGTAAAATCAGCAGCGCTTCGTTTTCACAGACGGTGGGGACTTAGTCTAACTTTTAGCGTCACTTGGAAGGAAAGCTTAAAGAAAGGTAAGATCTGTGGACGTGATGCTAGCAAAGCTAGCTGTACTGGGACACATGTTGCATCTGGATGAAAAAAAGTTGTCAGTCATGTGGTGAATTATTGTACGGACGTGTTGACTGAGGTGTCGCATATATGGGACAACGCTTTGACCAAAGTGCAATATAGTGATATGACATTCAGGAACGACCCGATTCTTCCGGACGGATCTTTACTAAGTCCTATAGGACTTCCATGTCCTCCCCTGCCAGTTGGATTTCTTTCAAAATAAAAGCCACTAGTGGCAAAAAAAAAAAAAAAAAAGAAGTTCATGCTAAGTTAGGACAGGAGACAAGATGTTCCCATCCCTGAAATGATGATGCATAGAATCAAATATCTAAGTCTAAACTATGTTACAGAGTAAACACAATGAAAACATGCTTGATCTGTGGCATTGTTCATTAAAATGGCACATTTCTGATGTATTAAAATTAAATACGATCAGTTCACTTAATGATATTAGCGATTAGGTATTATTCAGCAAATACTTTTACTTTTAATACTTAAGTATTTTTAAAATCCAGTACTTTTTTCTTTTACTTAAGTAAAATGTTAATGTGGTACTTTTACTTTTACTTGAGTACATTTTTGTCTGTGTATTTGTACTTTTACTTAAGTACATTTTTTGAGTACTTTCTTCACCACTGCTTAAATGTATTCAGTCAGTCCAGACTACAGGGGAATTTTTCTGCCATAATTCGAGAGCACACATTTTCAGGCTGAAAGCAGGATTTCATGTCTTTTGTTCTCAAAAATGTTAATAAATAAAGTATGATCCCCCCACCCTCCACAAATTCACTAAGTCTTCTTAAAAGGTAGAGTCTCTGAGAACAGTTCTTCAAAATGTAGTCGGTGTTTTCAGCAAAGTTGAGCTGACTGTCCAGGAACGAGGTATTTAAAATTTGCCACAGTTTTAACAGGTTGGCCATCGAGAGAAACTGGAACCACATCAAGGTCTTGTTAAGATCATTTAATTAGCTCTACATTCTTAAGAGAATGAAAAATTTATAATAAATAATAAAGACTTTGCGGTATTCTGATTTAGTAATGTAATTATATTAGTTGTGTTACCACCTCCACGCCACTAGAGGCAGTACCAACCCCGAAAAGATGTGACTGAGGAGCAGATTTAGAAGTACACCGAAAGCTGCAGAATTTGGTAAAAACTGTGAGCTTTGCTGAAGTAATTAAAGACACAAGTTCAAATCCATGCTGAGAGTGAAACTCCTTCAATCAGTGCTCCTCCGCAGCACTGATTGGCTAAGCCATGTAACGTGATCCTCTGCAGCGAGTGATGGCAAAGAGGGGCGTATTCACGACTTTTACATAAGTGTGTCTTTACCTCCGCGGCCGCCGAACCCCTGAGACCGACTCATCGAACCCCTGGGGTTCGATCGAACCAGGGGCGGATCTACAAACGAGAGCCTTGCCACCCCTGTTGCCACCCCAGCTAGCGACAGTGAATTCAATAAATAGTTATGGCAAATCGGACATTAAGCGCATGAAACTCTTTTTTCCGATAACATTGAATGCAACACAATGTAACCTGACACCTACTGCTAAGTAGCGGGAAGTGCGAGAGAAGGACAAAGCGCCAGCAGCATTGATGGATAAATATGTTACTGGACTGGATATTAGTAATTTATCGTAAGTCACACATGCGCCATTGCTGTCCATTGAGTCAGGAATATCGGTGGTCAGGAAAATACTATAATCACGCAAAGAATCAGAATAACGGACGCAATGTTTAGCAGTTAATTCAACCATAGATAATGGTAATAAGAGCTTCATATTTCACAGGTGAGGAAAACGTTTTAATTTAAAGAAAACATTGAACAAGACAGCAGTGGGTCAGTTATATTAGCCTAACTGTTGTTAGCCTGCTATTGACTTTGATAACATTAGCATGTGCTGCGCAGTTCGGTGTGTTTTGGTTCCGCTAGCACTAAACAATCCGGTGTTCTGTCAGATAACCATACGCTGTCAGGATAGCATATATGCAGTCAGTACGCATGCCCGCGCATGCGCATTAAGAAGTCCGACCGTCAGTGGAGTTGTCAGTTCAGCATATGCAACAAGTTATGACGAAAATAAGTCATTAAATTGTTTATAATATGACATAATATGATAACTATATAGATATACATGCATTGTCGTGGTTTCAAAGTGTATTTAAAGCAGGTCTGGCTGCACCTGCAGTCAACTACAACACACGCCCGTGTAAAACTCACTTAACCACTAAGTCATGTTAATAACAAAGTGTATGCTGATCTACGTCATGATCCTATGTTGCTGATTAAATAAAATCATATGGTAATGACAACATATACATGTCTGAGCTAAGCGTATGACTATCTGACAATGTATGCTGATCTGACAGAACACCGCCACCAAGTCATCAGTAGAGCAGCTGTTTAAATCAGCTAATCAACCACCGCGGTGATCAGGCGGAAACTTATTAATAATGACAATCTAGACATTAAACCTGACAGCATAATGTAACAGACTGGATGTAATGTTTTAGTGTCTTTGCTACTTTTTTGTGTGGGAAATGTTCTTTTTGGTGTTGATTCCCCTGATCTGTAATCCTGCCCGTTGAGCTGTTGTTTGTCGGTTGCCATGGCAACGGGTCGTGTGTAATACCGCCATACAGAGCGAGAAAAGCCGGAATAGAATAGAAGTTGTTGGAGCTATTTTGTCTTTATTTCTTTATCCATTTGAATTTTGTTACTTTATTATTAAATGTCTATTTTTTGTATTATTTACAGAGTTTATTTGTAGGTTGATAATTGTTGATTTTATTTATTTTTTGTTTTATTATTTTTCTTATTTATTTTCTAAATTTAGACAGGAAGTAATGTGGGTCAGTCCACTTTCTATAAGTGCAGGGGTGAAGGACCAGCAGGCATTTGGGTTTGGGGCCGATGTTTTTTACCAGAGCAAGAGTGATAGCATGAAAACAAATGAAAGTTTGATGTCTGTAATTGTTTGGTGAAAGAGGAAAATAAATCACCAAGAACAATCAATAAGTTTGGACATTGAACCTTCTTTTGGTTGTGTCCAGAAACATGACCCCAGTGCCTCAGCAGTGGCTTGGTGGAACTTTTATTGGATGTTTGACTTGGCAAACAATCAGAAGTGGTTCCGTCTAGTTTGGTTCTTCACCTGTTTATCAGCTTTATTGTGGCGCACTGCAGCCGCTGCAGTTCATAGAAGTTAAACAAGCGACAAAAACTGAGCTAATCCCCTGTGTTCACAAAACGTAGTGATATTTATAACTTCATCAAACTACGGCTCCTACAGCATATTTAAAATAAAACGATTGACCAATATAAATAGAAATTTGCCCCTTCTTGCATCTTGACAGAACTAACAGNCCGAAAAGATGCGACTAAGGAGCAGATTTAGAAGTACACCGAAAGCTACAGAATTTGGTAAAAACTGTGAGCTTTGTTGAAGTAATTAAAGACACAAGTTCAAATCCATGCTGAGAGTGAAACTCCTTCAATCAGTGCTCCTCCGCAGCTCTGATTGGCTCAGCAATGTAACGTGATCCTCTGCAGCAAGTGATGGCAAAGCGGGGCGTCATCACGACTTTACATAAGTGTGTCTTTACCCCTGAGACCGACTCACCGAACCCCTGGGGTTCGATCAAACCAGGGGCGGATCTACAAACGAGAGCCTTGCCACACCTGTTGCCACCCCAGCTAGCGACAATGAATTCAATAAATAGTTATGGCAAATCGGACATTAAGCGCATGAAACTTTTTTCCGATAACATTGAATGCAACACAATGTAACCTGACACCTACTGCTGAGTAGCGGGAAGTGCGAGAGAAGGACAGAGCGCCAGCAGCATTGATATATATTACTGGACTGGACATTACGTGATTTATCGTAAGTCACACATTCCCCATTGTTGTCCAATGAGTCAGGAATATCGGTGGTCAGGAAAATACTACAACCACGCAAAGAATCAGAACAACGGACGCAATGTTTAGCAGTTAATTCAACCATAGATAATGGTAATAAGGGATTCATATTTCACAGGTGAGGAAAACGTTTTAATTTAAAGAAAACATTGAACAAGTCAGCAGTGGGTCAGTTATACTAGCCTAACTGCTGCTGGCCTGGTATTGACTTTGATAACCTTAGCATGTGCTGCGCAGTTCGGTGTGTTTTGGTTCCATTAGCACTAAACAAGTCATCAGTAGAGCAGCTGTTTAAATCAGCTAATCAACCACCGCGGTGTTCAGGCGAAAACTTATTAATAATCACAATATAGACGTTAAGCCTGACAGTATAATGTAAGGGACTGGATGTTCTCTTTTAGTGTCTTTGCTACTTTTTTGTGTGGGAAATGTTTGTTTTTGGTGTTGATTCCTCTGATCGGTAATCCTGCCCGTTGAGTTGATGTTTGTCGGTTGCCATGGCAACGGGTCGTGTGTAATACAGGCATACAGAGCGAGAAAAGGCGGAATAGAAGCTGTTCGAGCTATTTTGTCTTTATTTCTTTATCCATTTGAATTTTGTTACTTTATTCTTAAATTTCTATTTTTTGTATTATTTACAGAGTTTATTTGTAGGTTGATAATTGTTGATTTTATTTATTTTTTGTTTTATTTTTCTTATTTTCTAAATTTAGACAGGAAGTAATGTGGGTCAGTCCACTTTCTATAAGTGCAGGGGCCTGGTGAAGCACCAGCAGGCATTTGGGTTTGGGGCCGATGGTTTTTAAGAGTGGTAGCATGAAAACAAATGAAAGTTTGATCTCTGTAATTGTTTGGTGAAAGAGGAAAATAAATCACCAAGAACAATCAATAAGTTTGGAAATTGAACCTTCTTTTGCCCGTGTCGAGAAACTTGACCCCAGTGCCTCAGTAGTGGCTTGGTGGAACTTTTATTGGATGTTTGGCTTGGCAAACAATCAGAAGTGGTTCTGTCTAGTTTGGTTCTTCACCTGTTTATCAGCTTTATTGTGGCGCACTGCAGCCGCTGCAATTCATAGAAGTTAAACAAGCGACAAAAACTGAACTAATTCCCTGTGTTCGCAAAACGTAGTGATATTTATAACAGTCGTCAAACTACGGCTCCCACAGTATATTTAAAATAAAACGATTGACCAATAGAAATAGAAATTCATTCCTTGCATCTTGACAGAACTAACAGAAACTAAACTGTTTATAGATTTGTAACATGGAGAATTTATCAGTTCAGTTTTCTAATCTTTATTTTAAGTCGTATTTAATAGATATATCTAATAACAAATAATTGGTCTACTAATATTTTCGTGTCAGATTTCTCCTTGTCCTGTATTGAGATAAAATTGTTTCTGGACACAGTGAATCACATAGTGACCAATAGGTGCTGTCCAGTCCAGTAATACATATCAATTAGCAGGAGTATGAAAGACGTAAAAATAATTAACTATACTACATTAAGAAATTGTATTTAAGCCTTGGTGCTACATGAAGCTCATTTTGAAACAATGCAAGTTAAAAACAATATTTTGTGTGTGTGTGTGTGTGTATATATGCCACCCCTGAAAAAATCCCTGCCCCCCTCTTGCCACCCCATAAATATTTTTCTAGATCCGCCCCTGGATCGAACCCAGGTTGAGAACCACTGTCCTAGAGCAAAGCCGTCAGGTTAGGACTGCCACCCACCAAATTAAACAGAGTAAAGTCAAAAAAATATTCAGAAAGATAACTTAGCGGTAGAATACAGTTCTAAAGCAATGCAGAAAAAAAAAACATCACAACTTCCCATTCTGTTCATGGTTGAACTTCTACCGGAGAAATCTAGCTCACTGGGAGAAAGTCCAGATGGAGAGATGAAGTGAGATTAGAATTGAGTGGAATTGCTCTGTAGGCCAGGCTAGGATTACCCCTTTGCCTGTCACTGCACTCAACACCACTGAAGGAAATTACATACTATAAGTATGCCTTGCAGTAGGAAAAGCAGGAACTTCAGACTCGTATGTGAAAGCACCATGGCTACAAATGGGGCGCGTGTGAGATGATGACACTGGAGACTACAAGAGAAATGTTTACAGAACTGTGGCAGGAACAAAGAACCTGGAGTCGTTGCCAGTAGCTACTCAGACAGCAAATAATTTCTCAGAAGAAGATATGAGCAACTTCTATGCAGAGAAAATAGTCTCAAACTACCTGGATTTGTACTTCGTGTAAGCTTCTTTGTGTGTAACTTTGGATAGTTGTATCTGTGGAACATGATTTGTAAACCATAAAACAAAATTTGTGCGTAACTCCAGGTACTTGTAAATATGTGGTCAAATGCATACAAATGCATATGAAGCAATTACAAATACACAAATACAATTTCTACATACATTAAATTTCTACACACAGATTTTTAACTGCAACCTCACAAATCTGATAATTACAAATTCAAACCTTGTGTGCATCTTCTACGGCTACAATTAGGCATAGGAGATACACACAGTCAAAACTGTATTTATGCACAGATCCGGTTAGAAGTGCACAAGGACTTTTGAGACTCATTTCATGCTTCCAGCAGCCTCAGATTTGTGTGCAAGTGGTGCATTTAAATGCTGGTGGAAAGCTGGGTCATCCGATTCTTGTTCAAAGTCCAGTGTTTTTAATTTTCTGAACGTTGCTGTACTTGTGCCGAAGTGGCAAAGATGTTATTTCACTGAAAACAGAATACCTCAACACTTTTCAATACTCCAAAATTATTTATTGACATATTGTGCATTTTTCAGCCGTACAGTTGAGATTACATGGTTTAAAAGAACGACCACTAGGTGGTGGAATGCTTCGTTGGCTGGAAAAACAGGCCGTCATACAACATGGAGCGTCCCGGTGGTCTGCCCTCACAAGTCAGTACAAGTTAAACCTCCACGCTTTGCTCTCCAATTATAATGGAACATCTAGTAATTTGAAATAATTTCTAGTAGTTTGATACTCTGTCCTTTTTCTGTCAGCAGGAGCCAGTGTCCATGTGAGTGATGCTACTTTAGCTGTTGGTAGCCAAGTCCTTGTATTTTTAATGTCACACTTTAAGAAAGTATATTCAGTCCATGAAAATGATCTCTACGGTGGTTCTTACAGTATCTGTTCTGCCTAACAGGTTCCAATCAAATTCTAAAGTCACGTTGCCGATTGATAATATTTGTGTAGTGTGTAAAATATTCTGATATGCCTTTTACTTTATTCACTAAGTGAATATAATTTAGTCAAATAAACTGCCTTTCAATTGTAATTTATTGAATTTCTATATGTATAAATGACCTTATATTTACACACAGGACAGAGCAGCTGACTGATGGATTGGGGTCACATGTTATTTTACTTACTGGAGGATCAGGACCTTTCAGATCTCATCAACCCTCTGATCTGATGGAGCGGCTGCTGGAACACACTGACCCTCTACAACAGGGGTCCTCAAATCCAGACATCGATTTCGGTGTCCTGCATCATTTACATATGTTCCTAGTCCAAGCCACCTGAATCAAATGGCTGCTTGAGGTCCTGAGAATGACCTCAGGATTTGAGTCGGATGTGTTAAAGCAGACCTGCTTCCAGGTTGGTTTTGGGATGGACTTCCGGTTTGCCTCAAATGCAATCTGGATGTCAACAGCAGCACTTGGTCGTCATTGCTGACTTTTGTTTATTTACTCTTCAGATTGTGTGTCATCACTGTTACAGCAGTCCTGACACCCGGGACCTGTAACACAGAGACATCTAAACATTGGAGAACACCGAACCCTCCTGAACTGGAGGTTCAGCTGTTGGATTCAAGTGTGTTGGATCAGGGAAACGACTAAGAGTTGCAGGACACCTGACCTCCAGGACCATTGCTGCCCATCCCTGCCCTAGAAGCTAATGAAGAGAAATACTAAATTTAAACAAAAAAATAGGTAACAAAAATAAAAAAAATTAGTTAAAATGGAATAAAAATGCATACCTCATATATACAGTTTAGTACAATTACACACTGATTTCTAGTCAATGTGGCACACAATATGGAAACTATTGAAAACATATTTAATATTAAAATTATTTAAAATATTGAATATGAGTTGACATTTTAATAGAGGGTAGTGTGTGTCATGTAAAAGCATGAGTTACCACTTTTTTATATCACTTGGTCACAAGGCATTTATTAACATTTGTTTGACAGGAGCGTTCATTTCGGAAATTTGTTGACAGGCCCCAAGTGAACCTCCGAGTGCTGAGGAGGGAGCTGGAGAATGGCTGGCTGAAATTAGCGTTCATAAATCGGATCAACCTTGAGCTAAACGCCGCTTGCTCGGCGGACATTGGAATATCCAATATCCAACTCGAAACTAAATTCATTGCAGTCAGTAACACAATAAAACCACCAGGATAAAGTTTGTTTTGGACTGTGGCCTGTAAAGATGGCACCGAGCGACTGCACGAAACGTAAAC
>NW_006800905.1:0-11917 GCF_000485575.1 Poecilia formosa | reverse complement strand
ATGTTTGGCTTGGCAAACAATCAGAAGTGGTTCTGTCTAGTTTGGTTCTTCACCTGTTTATCAGCTTTATTGTGGCGCACTGCAGCCGCTGCAATTCATAGAAGTTAAACAAGCGACAAAAACTGAACTAATTCCCTGTGTTCGCAAAACGTAGTGATATTTATAACAGTCGTCAAACTACGGCTCCCACAGTATATTTAAAATAAAACGATTGACCAATAGAAATAGAAATTCATTCCTTGCATCTTGACAGAACTAACAGAAACTAAACTGTTTATAGATTTGTAACATGGAGAATTTATCAGTTCAGTTTTCTAATCTTTATTTTAAGTCGTATTTAATAGATATATCTAATAACAAATAATTGGTCTACTAATATTTTCGTGTCAGATTTCTCCTTGTCCTGTATTGAGATAAAATTGTTTCTGGACACAGTGAATCACATAGTGACCAATAGGTGCTGTCCAGTCCAGTAATACATATCAATTAGCAGGAGTATGAAAGACGTAAAAATAATTAACTATACTACATTAAGAAATTGTATTTAAGCCTTGGTGCTACATGAAGCTCATTTTGAAACAATGCAAGTTAAAAACAATATTTTGTGTGTGTGTGTGTGTGTATATATGCCACCCCTGAAAAAATCCCTGCCCCCCTCTTGCCACCCCATAAATATTTTTCTAGATCCGCCCCTGGATCGAACCCAGGTTGAGAACCACTGTCCTAGAGCAAAGCCGTCAGGTTAGGACTGCCACCCACCAAATTAAACAGAGTAAAGTCAAAAAAATATTCAGAAAGATAACTTAGCGGTAGAATACAGTTCTAAAGCAATGCAGAAAAAAAAAACATCACAACTTCCCATTCTGTTCATGGTTGAACTTCTACCGGAGAAATCTAGCTCACTGGGAGAAAGTCCAGATGGAGAGATGAAGTGAGATTAGAATTGAGTGGAATTGCTCTGTAGGCCAGGCTAGGATTACCCCTTTGCCTGTCACTGCACTCAACACCACTGAAGGAAATTACATACTATAAGTATGCCTTGCAGTAGGAAAAGCAGGAACTTCAGACTCGTATGTGAAAGCACCATGGCTACAAATGGGGCGCGTGTGAGATGATGACACTGGAGACTACAAGAGAAATGTTTACAGAACTGTGGCAGGAACAAAGAACCTGGAGTCGTTGCCAGTAGCTACTCAGACAGCAAATAATTTCTCAGAAGAAGATATGAGCAACTTCTATGCAGAGAAAATAGTCTCAAACTACCTGGATTTGTACTTCGTGTAAGCTTCTTTGTGTGTAACTTTGGATAGTTGTATCTGTGGAACATGATTTGTAAACCATAAAACAAAATTTGTGCGTAACTCCAGGTACTTGTAAATATGTGGTCAAATGCATACAAATGCATATGAAGCAATTACAAATACACAAATACAATTTCTACATACATTAAATTTCTACACACAGATTTTTAACTGCAACCTCACAAATCTGATAATTACAAATTCAAACCTTGTGTGCATCTTCTACGGCTACAATTAGGCATAGGAGATACACACAGTCAAAACTGTATTTATGCACAGATCCGGTTAGAAGTGCACAAGGACTTTTGAGACTCATTTCATGCTTCCAGCAGCCTCAGATTTGTGTGCAAGTGGTGCATTTAAATGCTGGTGGAAAGCTGGGTCATCCGATTCTTGTTCAAAGTCCAGTGTTTTTAATTTTCTGAACGTTGCTGTACTTGTGCCGAAGTGGCAAGGATGTTATTTCATTGAAAACAGAATACCTCAACACTTTTCAATACTCCAAAATTATTTATTGACATATTGTGCATTTTTCAGCCGTACAGTTGAGATTACATGGTTTAAAAGAACGACCACTAGGTGGTGGAATGCTTCGTTGGCTGGAAAAACAGGCCGTCATACAACATGGAGCGTCCCGGTGGTCTGCCCTCACAAGTCAGTACAAGTTAAACCTCCACGCTTTGCTCTCCAATTATAATGGAACATCTAGTAATTTGAAATAATTTCTAGTAGTTTGATACTCTGTCCTTTTTCTGTCAGCAGGAGCCAGTGTCCATGTGAGTGATGCTACTTTAGCTGTTGGTAGCCAAGTCCTTGTATTTTTAATGTCACACTTTAAGAAAGTATATTCAGTCCATGAAAATGATCTCTACGGTGGTTCTTACAGTATCTGTTCTGCCTAACAGGTTCCAATCAAATTCTAAAGTCACGTTGCTGATTGATAATATTTTTGTAGTGTGTAAAATATTCTGATATGCCTTTTACTTTATTCACTAAGTGAATATAATTGAGTCAAATAAAATGCCTTTCAATTGTAATTTATTGAATTTCTATATGTATAAATGACCTTATATTTACACACAGGAATGAGCAGCTGACTGATGGATTGGGGTCACATGTTATTTTACTTACTGGAGGATCAGGACCTTTCAGATCTCATCAACCCTCTGATCTGATGGACGGCTGCTGGAACACACTGACCCTCTACAACAGGGGTCCTCAAATCCAGACATCGATTTCGGTGTCCTGCAACATTTACATATGTTCCTAGTCCAACCCACCTGAATCAAATGGCTGCTTGAGGTCCTGAGAATGACCTCAGGATTTGAGTCGGATGTGTTAAAGCAAAGACATCTAAACATTGGAGAACTCCGAACCCTCCTGAACTGGAGTTGAGCCCTGCTGTACAACTTTCACTCAGCTGCATCACATTTACTTGCATACAGTGCAGCATGTGGAAACATTNACATATTGTGCATTTTTCAGCCGTACAGTTGAGATTACATGGTTTAAAAGAACGACCACTAGGTGGTGGAATGCTTCGTTGGCTGGAAAAACAGGCCGTCATACAACATGGAGCGTCCCGGTGGTCTGCCCTCACAAGTCAGTACAAGTTAAACCTCCACGCTTTGCTCTCCAATTATAATGGAACATCTAGTAATTTGAAATAATTTCTAGTAGTTTGATACTCTGTCCTTTTTCTGTCAGCAGGAGCCAGTGTCCATGTGAGTGATGCTACTTTAGCTGTTGGTAGCCAAGTCCTTGTATTTTTAATGTCACACTTTAAGAAAGTATATTCAGTCCATGAAAATGATCTCTACGGTGGTTCTTACAGTATCTGTTCTGCCTAACAGGTTCCAATCAAATTCTAAAGTCACGTTGCCGATTGATAATATTTTTGTAGTGTGTAAAATATTCTGATATGCCTTTTACTTTATTCACTAAGTGAATATAATTTAGTCAAATAAACTGCCTTTCAATTGTAATTTATTGAATTTCTATATGTATAAATGACCTTATATTTACACACAGGACAGAGCAGCTGACTGATGGATTGGGGTCACATGTTATTTTACTTACTGGAGGATCAGGACCTTTCAGATCTCATCAACCCTCTGATCTGATGGAGCGGCTGCTGGAACACACTGACCCTCTACAACAGGGGTCCTCAAATCCAGACATCGATTTCGGTGTCCTGCATCATTTACATATGTTCCTAGTCCAAGCCACCTGAATCAAATGGCTGCTTGAGGTCCTGAGAATGACCTCAGGATTTGAGTCGGATGTGTTAAAGCAGACCTGCTTCCAGGTTGGTTTTGGGATGGACTTCCGGTTTGCCTCAAATGCAATCTGGATGTCAACAGCAGCACTTGGTCGTCATTGCTGACTTTTGTTTATTTACTCTTCAGATTGTGTGTCATCACTGTTACAGCAGTCCTGACACCCGGGACCTGTAACACAGAGACATCTAAACATTGGAGAACACCGAACCCTCCTGAACTGGAGGTTCAGCTGTTGGATTCAAGTGTGTTGGATCAGGGAAACGACTAAGAGTTGCAGGACACCTGACCTCCAGGACCATTGCTGCCCATCCCTGCCCTAGAAGCTAATGAAGAGAAATACTAAATTTAAACAAAAAAATAGGTAACAAAAATAAAAAAAATTAGTTAAAATGGAATAAAAATGCATACCTCATATATACAGTTTAGTACAATTACACACTGATTTCTAGTCAATGTGGCACACAATATGGAAACTATTGAAAACATATTTAATATTAAAATTATTTAAAATATTGAATATGAGTTGACATTTTAATAGAGGGTAGTGTGTGTCATGTAAAAGCATGAGTTACCACTTTTTTATATCACTTGGTCACAAGGCATTTATTAACATTTGTTTGACAGGAGCGTTCATTTCGGAAATTTGTTGACAGGCCCCAAGTGAACCTCCGAGTGCTGAGGAGGGAGCTGGAGAATGGCTGGCTGAAATTAGCGTTCATAAATCGGATCAACCTAGAGCTAAACGCCGCTTGCTCGGCGGACATTGGAATATCCAATATCCAACTCGAAACTAAATTCATTGCAGTCAGTAACACAATAAAACCACCAGGATAAAGTTTGTTTTGGACTGTGGCCTGTAAAGATGGCACCGAGCGACTGCACGAAACGTAAACTCCCCTCAACGTCTTACGCAGTGACGTCGGTTCAAAGCTCTATTGCCCAATAATAGAGGAGCTGACATAGAAGGCAGCTCCCTTCATTAACATAAAGATGCACACGGAGAAGCAGAAAAAGGAGAGGAGGCAATGACAAAAGAACGAGGGCTTGTATAAGGAAAAGACAAAACAATGTATCTACTTTTCTTGACAAAAACGCATGTTTAGGGGAAATGAAAACGAAAATGTATACATTTCTTGATGGAAACTCATGTCTAAGGACAAGGAAAAACTATATTTATGTTTTTATTTCTTATTACGTAAGTTTTGGTCCTCCATAATAGTATGTTAGCCTAATGGCAATTTATTTGTTATTGCAGACTGCTGGCAACACTTTTTGGCCATTTTTTTCCAGTAACGAGTAATCTAACGTGTTACTATTTCAAATCCAGTAGTCAGACTACAGTTACTTAACGAAAACACTTTGCGTTACTGTGCGTTACTATTTTCCTTTGTAATTTAATTTAATTTCCTCTTGGGGAGCAACCGCCGTTTCTATGCGACATTATCAGCAGCGACAGAAATGTAGACAATGTAGGGGAGGAGGGAGGTGCGCACTTTGTTGGTGGAAAAACAGGAACTATTTTGAGATTCTGTCGCCAAGTCCGATTATTGTAAGCGGCTTTGGGCTTGTTTTTTTCTAAAGTCGCTTGCAAATTTAATGAATCGCGGGCTGCGCTTTTAAACGTGTAGTTGCTTTTTTGGGCTTGGAAATAAGCAGACATAAACCCCAGAATTTGTCTGTCATCCAGGTAGTTTTAGTCAGACTCTCCCTCTTTCTCGGATGATCCGTCCCGCTGTGTCTTTATCAAGTTAATATATTTGCTGTGAATGACGTTGAGCTAATATGAACAACATGAAAACATCCACGAATGAACCTGTTCGCAAAGTTGTGCAACTAAACGCCATTATAATTATTATATTAAGATAAGTGTCAGAAATCTGTACAGCCATCTGAGTTGCAGCAGGAGGAGCTCTGTGCGCTATGACACCAAACGCAGGGCCGTAACCCAGAACCTGGAGGCTGGGGCCGGGAGGGGGGAACTCTAAAATCCTTCTTAGAGTTTTCCAGACAGTGGAGCACACAAAAGCACACACAAATTACTAAAGATTTTTTTGTACTGTTGTAACCATTAACCAATCTCGCCTTCAGTTCAACCATATAAATGGAGACACATTGTTGACGTTACCATTATAAAATACCTGCAATTAAGTTTTGGCATAGATCAATGTAATTTTCACAGGTGGTGGAGTGTTGTTGTTAGCTGCTGCTGGTAGTTTCTAATGTTGTTTTTTTTGTTGTTTCTTTTTTTTTTTCCATCTCGTGTTCTGTGTTCTTACTTAGTTTGTTTTTTCTAGGAGTAGTCAGTTATCTGATTAAAGTTACTTTTTCAAAGTAACTATGCCATCACTGGTCACTATTGGCTGTAATTAAAAATATCAAAATAAAAATTGAGGTAAATCTGGTTAATTTCTCACAGAAATTAACCATTTCTCTTTCTCTCAGAAAGAAAGGAGAGTGCAGTGCGAGAGCTGGAGTGGAACACAACAAAGAACCTAATCTGGATCCTGGACATTTCTCCACAACACTCATGTACCAGGAAACTAGAAGGCTCTAACAGGTGATCGCTACCTTAACAAGCTAAAAATAAATACAGTGCTGCCGCTGAGACAGGAAGAGCTGGACGCTCTTTGAGATGCTAACAGGAGCTGTATTGCCAGCGGTATTAACATCATCGATCCGACCGGACCCATGGAGGTCCAGTGTCGGTGGTAAAGTCCGGTGTGGCCGTTAAAACCACACCATACTCTAAGCAGCACAGATGTTGCCGAACCAGACACAGCCCTACAGATGCTAGGAGAAACGTCAAAGACAAGCAGCATTAATGGAGCTATTACTATTGGAAATGCTAATGAAGCTAGAAGACCTCTACTGTAAAACCACTACCAACATCAAACAAAGTGTTGGTTCGGTAACAACCGGACATAGAGCTATAGATGTACTTACCGGATCACACAGTGACCAGAGGTGAGTGTCGTTCATTGTTTCACTTACAAAGCTGAAGGCAGCAGCAAAACACCAGCTCTTAGGGCCAACTCTGTCCTCTTCCTCTGTTTGGCCCTCCTCCTTATCATCATCACTTCTTCTGATTTCTATGTTCCGATCGTTTTCAATGCACTCTGGTTCAAATTAAAAAGGCATAACGTTACTCATCACTGTTTTGGCTGGAGGAGCCAGGCAGTTGGACCATTACTCATCATTTACCCAGAATGCATTGCAGCGTGAACAACATGGCAACATTCCTGTGAAAATATTTTATTAACATTTATAAAAACTAAATAACCTACAGTAGTATTACTGTGTTGTTTTTACTTTTAAAATAAATATTTCCCAAATAAGGTCTACTTTTATAATTAATCATGGATCCCATTAAGTTTAAGTTATGTTACTTCCCAGATCTTTAATTTCTACATGTTTATAGGTTCTCAGCCATCCAGGACATGGAATGATGCAATGAATCAATATTTATGAGGAATTTTATGAAGAGTTACTCATACTTGTTTTTAGTCAGAGCCTTAAGTTTTTATAAAGTTGTAGCAGAGACTAGATCAGTGACACTGAACCAAACTCAAATCTAATCAACATTTGAATCTTAGTTTGACTTCTATGGGTCTCAACAGGTTGTTTACTGAGAAAAACACATTTGATATGCATTGTTACTTACCAGTCATTTTTGGTCCTGCAGGCTTGAACACAATCAAAGAATTTTAAACCACATTTTACGTTACATTTCATTGTAGCTTTGCTGACAGCCCCAAAATTGCTCTTAATAAATTTCTCTGTTTATGGTCCTCCCCAATAATGAAATGGGATTTGTTCCCTTGGTTGAAATAATATTTTTTATATCTTGGATTTTATTACTTTGTGGGGGTTTTAGGTTTGCCATATTTAAAAAGTGGTGTAATTCAGCAGGTCCGTGTGAATGAACACTTTTCTTAAACCAATCGTCTGTGGATGAAGTTATTTTTTAGAAACAAATATCCCCATTACGTTGTTTTAAAAAGGCACTAGGCCTCAGTCTAATCAAAATAGATTAATTGAGTGCAGTTAAATCTGAATTCACATGAAACTGCACTCTTGAAGCTCTCTATACACACACAGGTGACAAAGAAGATGAGTTATTCAATGAAGATGAGCTTATTAGCTCAGTTACATGCATTAGCACAAGATTACGGCATCATTCACAGCATCGTCACTGCCTTAGCCAGATGTTTTTAATGAAACCAATGTTTGAAGTGAGCTTTTCTTCACACCTTAAAATGCTATATTCAGACAAAAAAATAATTTGAGATTATGTGGTTAAGGTTTACCAACCGTGTTAACTGGATACCAGCACTAGAAGGGGAAAGAAGAGAATGAAAAACACATCCAATGGGTTTGTAGACATAAGGCAATGCAAGACCAAGTAACAATTCAAATACATCTGTCTGGTTTCCATACATTTATATGACATGTTCTGTTGATTATCAAAAATTCTCAAGCATTTTGATCCATGTTGTAAAATCAAAACTAACAAACTGTCTCTTTGCAAATGTTACAGAAAAATATCTGGCCATGCACAGGTTAACACTATACACACATACTCAACTGCACCTGAAATGTAATTACAACATTGAACGATTAAAGTAGTCAGCCACAGTGCAAGTGGTCCAAGTGAAATGTTAACATTGGTCAATTAACTTTAATAAAACATTTTAAACATTTACAGCATTTATTTATCTGTCATAATTCTAATACCACTCAAAATTTTTATTAAATAAAAAAAAAAATTAAAAAATCACTATACCCCTTCAGTCTTTGTGTGAGTTCACCTCTCAGCAGCAAGGGGGGAAAGTGGGTCAATGGTTCTCAACTATCAAACATGCCTGATTCAGAAAAATAGTTGTACAGTCAATTCAATACACAACGCCCAATTTACAATAAAATAATTATAACTATATATATATACTTAAAGTACAACAGCATTGCAGTTGATCTACACTCTAGGATACTGGACAAAAAAGAATAAGCGGAATGCTACCAGCATATATGGTATCTTAAACTTGAATAAATGGAAAAAATATCCTTAAAATCTCTTTACAAGACAAACATTATCTCTGAGTGGAAGGACATTGATAAAGCGAAGTCTTACACATGAAACTCTGAGCTGTGGATAATTAAACAGTCCACAGATCTATAGAAGATACCTCGTAGTATAGGGGGTTCATTTACCTGAATAATGAAGCCAAATGTTCGGTTCTACTCAAAGTGCATTTGCTTAAAATGAAGAAAAACTTATTTTGTTTAAAAGACGAACAGATCACAAGCCACCACAGATATTAGTAATAGGGCAAAAGGTTCAATGAGATCTGCATACTTGTATCTGCATACACAGAGGTATCGTAAAAGAAGGTCAAAGCATTTTGTGTTGCATAATTTAGCTACACAAAGTACTCTGTTTATACATTACTGGCATTTACAGTGGATAAAATAAGTATTAGTCACAACATATTTAAATATGTAAATATATCTCTGGAGGTGCTATTGATATGACATTTTCATCAAGTGTTGCTAACGACCCAAGAAATCCATACATGGAAAGAAACCAACAAAAAAAAATCAGTTCAGAAATTAATTAATGTGCAATAATGTAAATGACACAGGAAAAAAGACAGTTTTCCTGGAACTGTAAGCTGTTTCTCTATGTTGGCACATTGAGCAGCGTGTCCACAAGAGTGACTGACAGCGTTAAGATGTTCCTCCTGGCTCTGACTGGCTGTTTTTGACCAGTTGCGGTGCATTTCTGAAGTGGGCAGTAGGGGCACAGGGAAGAGATGGAAGAGCTCGATTTTTTTCACAGATTTTCTGCTTCATATAATACCTTGAGGACTATATGCTATATAATACAGTAATATGGTATAGCATAGACTTTACAATGTCCAATGCTGAGTGTCTTTAAATTTAAGTTTTCTATCGACTCAGTTATGGATTTATTTATAGATTAACGTATTTCCATGTACATCCTTGTTTTAATTTTACAATAAGGTCATATTTAAGTTACTTACAATATCACACACACACAAATATTGGTTATACTATTAGTTAACACTCCGGATGGAGTAGCTTGTGAACAAATAAGAAATTTTACATTGGGCATCAATAAAGTATATTCTATTCTAGTGACCATTTATCAAATAAAAGTGTAATTTTTTTTTTTTTTTATAAAAGTTACATACTGCAGCATGTTAAAAACATTTTACATAACTTAATTTCTAAACCTTTCTTTGGTTTCTTTTGATGTATGGATTACTTGGGTTGTTACCAACACATGGTGAAAATTAAATGTTAATACCACATTTAGAAATACGTTTAGTAAAAAAAAAAAATGATATCCTCAATACTTATTTTACTTGCTGTATTAAAAAAATGAAACTTCAAATTCATCTTTAATCTTTGAATAAGGTCAAATAAACTTGAGAATATATCAAGTAAAATTCGAGGACTTCCGATATGCATGACCCTTTTCCTCATTCTAGATAAGACTGTTGACTGTTAATCATTTACAGGATTCTTTCTGTTACGAGTTTATAAATTAAGCAACTGAATGAACTAGTGTTAGCTATTTAGCATTTTCTAACTTTCCTAAAGCTTCAATATTAGTTGTTTTTTTGAAATAGAATACCTGGCATAATGAATAGGCTGGACACTTGGTTACTCAGGGTTTCCCCCGGAAAACTTGCTAAGCCCTGTGATCAGGGCCCTGAGGCGGTCCACCGGTGGACCACCATGTTTTTGTATTAAAAGATGTTAAGTTGACAAGAAATGGGTAATTTACTGGGTAAATTATGGGTAGCACTTTATTTGACAGGGTGTGAATAAGAGTGTCATGACACTGTCATAAACATGAAGAAGTCTTCATGAATATCTATGACTGTTGTCAAAACCCCTCAGTGTTATTAATTGAGAAATAATGAGATTTAAGTATAAAACATGTATTAATGCCAAAAATGTTCTAATGTTTCAAGTAATACAAATGGCACAAATACAGTGTGACATTCACCATCCAGTGCTTGACCACACTTAGCTCAACTTAGGGATGTAACCTTAACACTTCATATCAAAGTACAATTTTCAAGGTAAATCTGATGATATATTGTCAACACTGCATGTCTGTCAAGCTCATCCAAGATTGTGTGGTGGAATGCAGACAGAGCCACCGCTGTACACATTTCCAAGAGAAGTGTTGCTGCCAGCGTGAAAACACTGAGCTTCACATAAAGCATCAGTTGTGTCATCATGACAAAGTTCCAATCATTTACACATGTAAAATTTTGGTCATTATAGTATCACAGGCAGATGTTCATGGCATACTAAGTTGTTGTTGACTCTTCTGAAATCGTCTCCTAATCTGGACTTTGTGATGAAACATTATCAGTTTTTAATCACAAATACTGGAATACTGGCTCAAAAAAGCCTGTATTCCAACATGTACTCCTTCAAATGGGGATGTAAATACATGCTGGTGTTGCAGTGCAATGGGCCAAACAGTTTAACACATTTTGAGACATCTCTAGGTATTGTTCATAGAAGTATGCCATGAAGAAGTATGTTTGGAGAAAGAATATTAAAACAATAATCTATCTTATCCATTAAAATATATTTTGCATGTGTGTTAGGACCACTGAAAAACTTAGTTTTGGTTGAATTGATGATATAAAAGAAGAATATGCATGAATACATACAATAGACTTTTGTTAAACGTGATCTTACTTTGACATTCCTCCCATTTGAAGATTTATCATTGCACAACTTAATCAAAAAGAATTAAAAAAAACATGTTCCATAGTGGTTCATTGTACATAAAGTATTTTTGTGAATATTCAAACTAATGTTAATGTTCACTGATTGCTTTAAAGACCCAGAGTCGTGCTATGTTGGAGTGGTAGTGACATCGTTCCACATCACAATACAGGACTTAAGAAACTACAGATGATTTATCAGTATTCAGTTGCTTAACTCTCAAGTTTAAATTGAAGAACAAAATGGTTGAAAGTATGTGATACCTTCTGATAGGGTATAAACATCTGTATTCTTTTTTTTAAAGTTTTGTTAGTTAAGTACTAAATATAACTCATGGATGATGAATCATATTCTGTATAAACTAAAAAGGAGACAGCTCAAAGTAGAATCAAGTAAATAAACATATACACATTTAAAATCATTTTAGCAATTAATTGTCATGTAACTTAAAAAAAATAACTTTTTTTTTTCTGTCAACTTTCATTTAACACTCCAGTCCAGTTGGTGGCAGTAATGCGCTTTCATAGTCGGTCAGGCAGCCGCCATTAAACTCCAGAG
>NW_006800904.1:45517-55853 GCF_000485575.1 Poecilia formosa | reverse complement strand
CTGGAGCTTAATTGACTTATAATTTCTTCTAGGGTTTTATAATGAAGTAGTTGAAATTGTGTCATTTTTCCTGCATTTGTTTTGTTTGGGCCCAGCATTGGTACTGGCTTTGGAGTGGATGTGCAGATTAATCCTCTGATCTTTTGAATTTTCTCTGAAAAGAAACTGGAGGCGGCATTAGATTGAAGTTCAGGTGGTGACGTCATAGGAGGGTTTGTGAGCCTGTCAACAGTAGCAAATAAAGCTCGAGCATTGTTCATGTTTTTGTTTATGTCATCTGCAAAGAAAGCCTCTCTTGCATGTTTTAGTGTTGAGCGATAGCTACGTAGTCTTTCTTTGTAGATGTCATAATAAAACGGGAAGTTGAGTTTTACGCCATCTCCGTTCGGCCCTACGGCAGAGTTGTCTTGCAGATTGAACCGTTTGTGCATTTCTCCATGATTTCTTCCTACCAGACACAGAGTACAATAAAACAACAAATAAAATCAGTTATGAAGTCTCTGTAAACAAATTTTCATCAGTTTCTGATGAAAATTTTTGGTACAAAGAAAAAGCAATACATCATCGAAACAGACATGATGAGTTTGTTCTGATTAATCATGCGATTAGTTGATTTATTGATTACAGATAGAACAAAGGTCTGAACGATAAAATCATTGATTTTAAATCCAGATAAAACAACAAAAGCAGATTTTAGCAACAACAAAATGACAGTAAAATACCTGGAATATTTTTTTGATGTTTTTCATGAAAATGTTTTCATCTAATTTTTGCTAAACTTTCATGTTTTGTTTGTTTTAACACTAAAAATTGATATTGGAGATAAATTCATCAATAATTATCCTAACTAATAATTAATAATTGCTGCCATTCTACAGGATAAAACATATCCTTACTGTGTGATCAAGATGCTCTGAACTTTAAATGCTCTGGAATCTTTTTAAACAAACACAAAGTTGTTAAATAACTTAGCAGATAAAACATATCAACAAATTTCCTGAATTATAAATAATTTTATTTGAAAGTCATGTAACCTTGGCAGCTCTAAATGAGTTTTATTCAGTTGGACTGAAGGCAGAAAAAGTTCTCTGGATTATGAAAGTCACAGATCAAAGTCAAAGAAAGATCATGTTTTCTGAAAAGTGTGGCATGCTTTTAGTATTCTGCCTCTTTAATCTTAAGAGTCTTGATTCAATTTCAAAGAGAAAAGTTCAACAGCACATCTAAACTAAATTATTCAGATTAGCAGCAGAGACCAGCAGCTCAGCTGGGAGTGAAACATGGTGGTGGCAGCATCATGCTGAGTTGATGGGAAGAGCAATTTTTCCCAGTATAGAAAAATGAAATATAAAGATGGAAATCCAAGTTAAAACGCCTGGCCTTTAAAAACAAACAGTTCGAATTTCCTGACAGGTCGTAAAACGCTCCGCTGACACAAAGAGGAACGACCTTTGACCTTTAGATCTCTGGTAAATGATTCCTACAGACGGTTTCAAGCTACCATCCAACTGGGAACCAGCAAAGATAATCAGCAGAAATCCAGGAAATGTTCTGGCTTTAGTGGAAGCCAATCGTTTCTCTGGACCGTCACAATAAATCAATAAAATCTATTGATCACATGATAAATTAAACTCAGTCATTGGATGATTTATTGTTTTTCTAACAACTGAATGACTAAAGTTTCCGTTTGGTGGTCTCTAAACTGTTTTTGAAGGGTACTTTTGTTTACAGAAATTTCATAATTCACATTATGAAAAGTGAATTATGATTCACATTTGTTTCTGTTTTGTTTATTTATTTGGGGTATGTTACATATGTGGCGCGCTGGTTCGATTCCCGGCCTGCTGACCTTTGCCCCATGTCTTCCTGTTCTCTCATCGCCCACCTTCCTGTCGATTCACTGTCAGATAAAGAGCCAATAAAGCCTCAACAGAAGGAATTAAAATTTACTGATCTGTGAGATTTTTGTGTTCCTGCATTATTATGACATATACTGGAAGATGGTCTCAAAACAAAAATAATATTGTTTATCGCGATAACTTGTGAGACGACTTATCGTCCAGATAAATGTTATCATGTCAGGCGAATAAAAGTGGAAGGAAAAGGATAAAACAGATTTTTGCTAATAAAAAATATGCATAAAGTTTAATTTATATAAAAACAGTCTCTGCGCTTCTTCGCTACCTGAGTGGCAATAAAGTTACGGTATTTAATACAGATTGGAAACTGAAACTTTGAATCCCAGCTGGAAAAAATCTGAGGCCAGAGGCAGCAGAACCGGACCGGAGGCTCAGATCCGTCGCTCTACCGCAGATCCAGCTGTGAATCTCTGGGCAGCTTGGAGGAGACGCTTTACTGACACTCCGGATCACATTAAGGCCCGATTGATGAACATCCGCTGACCTGAAAACAGGTTTTGTTCTTTGGTTTCAATGTAGAGTATGTATTTATGCTGTATAATAATTGTAAAAACTAAAGGTAACTACTTCGCGGATTTCACTAATCGCGGGTTATTTTCGGAACGCAACCCCTAAGAAAAACGAGGGATCACTGTAAATGTAGTTTACTTCATTTTTTTCTACAGCAGGAGAAGTTTTGTCGAAAAAGCTTAACAGGCTAAATTTAAAATTGTTGTAAACTTTTTTTTTAATCTGTGGGAAAAAACAGTCCAAGCATCCTCATGTTATGTGCTTCGGGCACATTATGATTTTTGTCTACTTCTTTTTTTTGTTTTCTTATAGACCTTGATTAAATGACCTTTTGTAAATATATTTTGGAGTTTGGATAATTTCTTTTTGGACATTTAATTACGTTAATTTGTGGTTGGTCCGCCTATAAATAGGCTGGCTTTCGGCATGTAGGGAGCCTCCCTTCCATTCCCGCCTGGGCTCCACCACCACCAGCTGCTGTGGGCCGCAGCTGAGGGTTCCAGCCTGCCATGCGGTATCTTTGTTAACCTTTGTTTGTTTTTTCGTTGTGATTTTGGCCTGGTGGGACCGGTTGTCCTGTTTTCGATCTTTCTTTTGCATTAGGTTATTTTTGTTTTAGTCCNAGAGGTGTTTCTAGAGCCCCTCTCTCATTGGGGAGACCCCATAAGGGCAGATCCTCATGCGGATAGGAAATGTCCCAGAGGGTTAGAGTCCCAGTTTCAACTAAAAACCTAGAGGTTGGAGTCCTTGTCAAATGGCGTTTTTGACTAAAGTAATCCCAGTTAAACGACGTTTTACTGACGTTTAACTTTAATCAATCAATCAATCAATCAATCAATCAATCATCTTTATTTAGACACAATTATGGTCCTTAACCTGTTGGTCTCAGGTTGTCAGAAAAATATGTTTAAATCATCTGTTTGCTTCACAGCCATATTTAGTAGAAGACGTAAAAACATCATTTAGCAAAATGTTCCAACTAAAGAGAAGAAAGTTTGAAACTCTTATGAAAAATATGAGCCAGAAAAATATCAATCTGTCCGTCAGAAACAACCAATCAGAGCCAGGAGGCGGGGCTTGGCATTGTCAATCATCCTCAAGTACACACTGCAGCGTTACTGCTGATGCTGCTCATCACTGCTAGTGAATTAGCTGCTAGCTGTACCACAGCAGGGTGTGAGCAGCGCATACACCGCATGATTGGCAGTACTAAGATCCTCCCCCTCTCTCTGATTGGTTGATTCTGACTGAGCCGTGAGTTTTTGCAGGTGGCAGTAGAGCCACACTAAGAAAATAACTAAACATACAATTATCAGAACAAAGTCGTAGTATTACTACATTATTTTCATAATTTTACAACTCTCAAAATATTATGACTTATTATTATTACAGGTTTATTCTATTAATATTATGACCCTTTTATCTTAATTCTTATTTTTTATTGGTACGTCCCTAAAACTGCATCATACAAACCAGTTAAGATTTTTTTCCACTGATTATCCAAATCATACTGACATGTGAAAAACAGATTTTTATAAAAGTGACACTCTGCAGCTTTAATAAAAGATGTTTTCTGTTTTTATGGTGTTTCAAATGTTGGGCAGCGGCTAAAGCTAACGCTCCGAAGAAATTCAAATTAAAAGAGTTTGTTGATCCCAGAGGGAAATTATATTCAAATCCAAAATGATGTGACTCAGATTAATTCAGTCTATGATTCCAGGCGCTGAATACTCAATATTTTTATTGAATATCTTCAGTTTGATGAGATGAGGTTTTATGGATCCGACTGGAAACGTTTCAATAAATAAAGAAAAGAATAAAAACATCTTTTTGTTACAACCAATCACATTAATCAAGATCATTCCTGAAATAATCACAAATTTAGTAATTGTCATGAAGTGGGGGTGTGGTGGAGGTGAGAGAGAACACAGTGGACCCAGGAGATGAAGATGAGTGGAGATTTAATGAAATAACAGCTCGAACGGCAGAGACTGGTCCAACACTGGCAGCACTAAGACTGAACCGAGAGCTGCAGTCGACAGGACTTCACAGTTAGACGAGGACAACAGGTGGACTTAAATACACAGGAAGTAATTAGGGGAACTAGACAGAGCTGGGAACGATGAAGGAGGAGAGAGGACAGGCAGGGACTCACAGGAAACAAAACCTGGAAATAAACACAGAAAACTCAATTCACGACAGCAACTGCTTATTTATTGACCAGTTTCAGTTTGAGCTTCTCCTGGTTCCCACTCTGTTGGTCTATCAATCACCTTTTACATCCAGTTATCGATTAGTTAATAATCCCCAGATAATCTCTGCTCTGTATTGACGTTAATCCAGCAGAAACTTTTCGCATGTTAATGTTTGAAGGATTTTTAGCTCAGATGATCAAATATTCACTACAGGAATTAAATTATTGACTTTTAAGCAAAAAAGTGTTTATTTTCTTATTCAAAAAAGGAATTAAATTATGTATTTTTATTTTTTAATATTGTATAAACTGGTGATGGTTCCGGCAACACCGATGCGTTGGCGCATGCGTCCAGCCCACAGACCAAAACGTGTCGGTGGTTTCAGAAGGTCAGGTGACCAGGACCAGTGATGCAGGAACCGTTTCCAAATGACATTAAATCACCAAACTGTGTTTATAAGGAAACGAATCTGTCAAAGGCATTGGCCAAACGAATTCTTGATCTTTTACAGCGTCACTATGGAGCAGCTTCAAAGGAAAGGTTTCCCCAGTGTGGGAACATTTTGATCTTATATTGGAAAATAAATTTGTTTTCATTTCGTTGTTTCATCCGGTTCTTGTCAGTTTCTACTTGATCTATCTGAATCCAAATTCAGCTGAAATTGACTCTTATTTTACTTTCATATGTTCTGCAGGTTAAGTGTTGCATATGTTTGACTAAACTGTCTTATTTAAATAAATCCACCTTTTAATGCTGAGGCATCATGAGGCATGAGAATGAAGTCCCAGATAAACTCAGATTTGCAGCCATTCTACAAATTACTCAGTTGCTTTTCATAAATTTCTTAAACAGTGATCCCTCGCTGTAACACGGTTCACCTTTCACGGTTTCGCTGCTTCGCAGATTTTTTTGTGCAGTTTTTTTTTTCAGTGTTCTGCGTCCTGATTGACCGTATGATTGGGAAAAACAGTCTCCGCGCTTCTTCTCTACCTGAGTGCCAATAAAGTTGCGGTATTTAATACAGATTGGAAACTGAAACTTTGAATGCCAGCTGGAAAAAACTGTGGCCAGAGGCAGCAGAACCGGACCGGAGGCTCAGATTCGTCGCTCTGCCGCAGATCCAGCTGTGAGTCTCACAGGGCAGCTTGGAGGAGACGATTTAATGACATGACTCCAGATCACATTAAGGCCCGATTGATGAACATCCGCTGACCTGAAAACAGGTTTTGTTCTTTGGTTTCAATGTAGAGTATGTATTTATGCTGTATAATAATTGTAAAAACTAAAGGTAACTACTTCGCTGATTTCACTAATCGCGGGTTATTTTCGGAACGCAACCCCTAAGAAAAACGAGGGATCACTGTAAATGTGGTGTTTACTTCATTTTTTTCTACAGCAGGAGAAGTTTTGTCAAAAAAAGCTTAACAGGCTAAATTTTAAATTGTTGTAAACTTTTTTTTTTTATCTGTGGAAAAAAACAGTCCATGCATCCTCATTCCAAACACATTCACTTAAATTTTCACTTTATGGTTCATGTTTACATTTTTTATTGACTGTATATCAAATCTATTTTACATTTAACTTAAGATATGATATAATACAATACATAATATTCAATAAAATACAAAGACTTAAATCTTATTGTATGGACTAGGTCAGGGTGTCCAAAGTGGGTCCTGGAGGCCCGGCATCCTGCACGTTTTAGTTGTCTCCCTGGTTGTAGTAACAACCTTTTCAGCTTGTCAATGTTCCTTCTAGGCCTTCTAATGAGCCGTCATTTAACCCAGGTGTGTTAAACCAGGGAGAGACAAACATGCAGGATGCCGGCCGACTTTGGCCACTCCTGGACTAGGTCATCAAATCACTACGTTGCCTGTAGGAATTTTTAATGTCCAGCAGGTGTCAGTACTCAGTGACACAGTATCCCACAGTTTTGCTATGGGTGAAACGATACATGACGCCTCATCTACCCATCACTAGTATAAACTAAACTGAATTGGTTAAATGACAGATGTGCTGACTATTAGAATAATGTAGTTTTAACCTCTTTGTAGCAGAATGTTACATTAATGCTCTCATCCAGTTTGTTAAACTCAGAGTTAGTATGAAGATCAGAATCCTGTTCTGGTCTCTGCAGGTTGCTCACAGCCGACTGATGGTGTTTCTCATGTTCTGACCTGTGCAGGTGGCTCTGCTGGACATTAACGAGGCTGCAGCAGAGCGCCCCCTGCAGGCCCTGGAGCAGCAGTTCGGAGCAGAGAAGACCATCTTCCTGAAGTGTGACGTTGAATCCGAGGAGCAGATCAGAGGTAGCGTGTTAAAAAACAGAGCTGAGCTGAAAGCCAGAAGCTTTTCCAAAACGTCTGTCAGAAACCAGAAAGACGACAAACACGATCAGGTTTCTGTTACATAACTGCTGCTCTGGAAACATGGAAACATCTGAAAATATCTGGAAATATCAGAAAATATCAGGAAATATCAGAGAATATCAGGAAATATCAGAAAATATCTGGAAATATCAGAAAATATCTGGAAATATCAGGAAATATCAGGAAAAATCAGAATATATCTGGAAATATCAGGAAATATCTGGAAATATCAGAAAATATCTGGAAATATCAGAAAATATCAGGAAATATCAGGAAAAATCTGGAAATATCAGAAAATATCTGGAAATATCAGAAAATATCTGGAAATATCAGGAAAAATCAGAAAATATCTGGAAATATCAGAGAATATCAGGAAATATCAGAAAATATCTGGAAATATCAGAAAATATCAGGAAATATCAGGAAAAATCTGGAAATATCAGAAAATATCTGGAAATATCAGAAAATATCTGGAAATATCAGGAAAAATCTGGTAATATCAGAAAATATCTGGAAATATTTGAAAATACCTGGAAATATCAGAAAATACCTGGAAATATCTGGAAATATCAGAAAATATCAGGAAAAATCTGGAAATATCAGAAAATATCAGAGAATATCTGGAAATATCATAAAATATCTGGAAATATCATAAAATATCTGGAAATATCAGAAAATATCTGGAAATATCAGAAAATATCTGGAAATATCAGTAAAGAGTCAAACTCTGACATGTTTTCCTCTGTTTGTGTGTCTGGATCCCCATTAGTAGTTACCATAGCAACAGCTAATCTTCCTGGGGTCCACATCATAAACACAGTTATACACACGATGAGAAACATAGAATATTAGATCATAAATGTACAGCTATAACACGGTATAATGAATAGCAGAGTGCTTTAAAAGCTCCCAGCAGATTAAAAACAGACGAAGGAAGTGATTTGTTTTCTGTCCAGTTTTCCTGCTGCATGCTGGGAAAGTAAAACTTTTTATTAAATGCTTGTATTAAAATTGAGTGAAGGTTGGTTAAATAAAAGTTGATTGGTATCTCACATATTAAAACATTTAAATATAAAAACCATAAGAGGGATTTAACTTCTACTTTATTTTAACAAAGCTAATGCTTTATGCTGCTGGTAGTCCAGGATGTTCTGGTTCTCAATGTTTTCAGAAACAACAATGTTGAACTGGTTGCTTTATTTGTCCAGTTTCTATAGCTATTCTTGAATTTTGTGACATGTAAACTCATCGGCGCCTGTGAGCGCCCTCTACAGGTCATATTAGAAACTGAAAGTTTTTTATGTTTATTTTTTGAAACATGAAATAAAAATGTAGACAGTTTGAATTTCTAGAAACTAAAGAGATATTTTCTTTGGTTGCCAGTGGAAATGTAATTACATAAACCTGTGAGGACGGACCAATCAAAGTCTGTCTGTGTGAAACACAACTTTAAAAAAATAAACATTATTATTATGAGAAAACTGAGATTGTTTAACAGGTAAATAAAACATTTTATTGTAAATAAAACAATAAAACAGACTAAATATTTACCACATATAGAAAGACAGGCTTCTAGCCATGTTTCCTTTATGAATCATGAATTAATATGACTTACAGCTACATTTAATTTCCCTTTGCGATCAATGAAATGTTTCTGAATTTTATTTTATTTTTTTACCTAAATATGGTTCTTAAATCAGATAAGGCTTCTGATTAACTCACTGCTGTGGTTTTTTGCTGAATACTGAAGGAACAAAACTTTGATTAACTAAATAAACTAAACCATAAAGTGCTGTTTTTCTCTGCAGCTGCGTTTAAGAAAACCGTAGAAACCTTCGGGGGAATCGACATTTTATGCAACAACGCCGGCATCCTGAACGAAACCAGCTGGGAGAAAACCATTTCCATCAACCTGGTGAGTGGAAATGAAAAATACTTCTCTGATAACGAAACTGAACATTTCATCATCAGGTCCAGTGTTTAAGTGAGATGTATGTGTGTGTGTGTGTGTGTGTGTGTTTCAGATGGGTGTGATCAGAGGGACCTATGTGGCTCTGGAGCAGATGAACCGGCTGAGCGGCGGCCGCGGCGGCGTCATCGTCAACACGGCCTCCATGGCAGGTAAACATTCAGCTGGAAATGAAAAATCAAACATGTGACTGGCTGTGATTTGGTCTTTAAATGGGTTTCGTCAGAAATAAAGTGGATTATCTTTGTGTTTTGAGGAATCGGTCCATTTCTGAGCTGCCCCTCTTACACAGCAAGCAAGTTTGGAGTGGTGGGATTCACCCGAGCCATGGCCGTAAGGAAACACTCTGATATTAATTATATACCACAGATTAATCATCAGCTACTGGAATAATCTGCAGCTATAATTTAGTAATCGATTGTTATTTAGAGCATTGACTAAAAGAAACATTTTCTAAAAGAACAGTCAGAACAGTAAATAATCCAAAATTGTACAATAGTATATACATTTTGTGTTTAATCTTCACTTAATGTCTTTTTTCTGTCCAATTATTAATCAGTTAATCCATAAACAGATCTGAACTTTTCTCATGTTGATGTTAGAAATTAGTTTTTATCTGTAGATTCATCTTTACTAGAAATGATTGAATTAAAGGTCACGTTTAAGAAATGTTTGTTTTTATTTAAAAAATAAATGTCATTATTTGTTAAATTGCATCTATTAATGTACGTCTATTACAGAATCTGTTGAATGTGCCCATTTTTCTATCTGATTAATTGTCAGAATAATCAATAGAGTAATTAATTACTAAAATAATCATCCCTACACAAAGGAACATTAAATATGTTAAAAGCTTTTCATTATTTCTCTTTAATCCTCCAAACTTTTCATAAAAATTAGGAAAAACAAAGATTTGTTTTAAAGTACAGAGCATTGAGCGGTAAAACCAGCTGACCAACTGTGCTGGAGTTCTGCTTGGGTTGCTAGGTACAGTTCTGTATGGTCCTGGATGGGATCTGTGTGGTTCTGGTCGGTTCTGGATGTGATCTGTGTGGTTCTGGATGGGATCTGTATGGTCCTGGATGGGATCTGTGTGGTTCTGGTTGGTTCTGGATGGGATCTGTGTGGTTCTGGTTGGGATCTGTGTGGTTCTGGATGTGATCTGTGTGGTTCTGGTTGGTTCTAGATGTGATCTGTGTGGTTCTGGTTGGGATCTGTGTGGTTCTGGATGGGATCTGTGTGGTTCTGGTTGGTTCTGGATGTGATCTGTGTGGTTCTGGATGTGATCTGTGTGGTTCTGGTTTGGATCTGTGTGGTTCTGGATGTGATCTGTGTGGTTCTGGTTGGTTCTGGATGTGATCTGTGTGGTTCTGG
>NW_006800904.1:43688-44487 GCF_000485575.1 Poecilia formosa | reverse complement strand
TGTGTGGTTCTGGATGGGATCTCTGTGGTTCTGGATGGGATCTGTGTGGTTCTGGATGGGATCTGTGTGGTTCTGGATGGGATCTCTGTGGTTCTGGATGGGATCTGTGTGGTTCTGGATGGGATCTGTGTGGTTCTGGATGGGATCTCTGTGGTTCTGGATGGGAGCTGTGTGGTTCTGGTTAGGTTCTGGGAGGAAAACCGTGTTGTTTGTGTTCAGGCTGCCTCTGAGGCTTCTGGGTACGGTGTTCGGTTCAACACGGTTTGCCCCGGCTTCGTGCAGACCGACCTGATGACCAACATCCCGGTTCGGCTGGGTCAGTTCTCCCACCTGACCGCTGTCGCACACCAACTGGTTGACGTGATGGGGATGGTAGCGTAAGTACACGCTACTGGAAAATGATTTAATCTGCTTTTTACTCCTTTTGTTGACATTCCTCTGATGAACGCGGTTTAAATGTGTGTTTCAGGGTTTCTGACGTCGCCGCCGCCGCCTTGGAGCTGCTGACAGACAACACAAAGAATGGAGAGGCCCTGCTGGTCTTACAGAGTGGAAACATGTACATGCAGTTCCCTTCATTCAATCCAACACAAAATAAACCCTTATAATACGAATAATAACCAACAACTGGATTCAGTTCTACAAAAACCCATCAGACCTGCTGTGATCTTAAATAAAAAAGATAACAGCTCCTCTTTTCGCCACGTTGTTTCTGAAATTTACTTTTTCTCTTGTTTCTAGTCATTTTCTACCACTGAGTTTGAAACCCAAACTAAGAAAATAAAGAAATTAACAGCAT
>NW_006800904.1:27045-42604 GCF_000485575.1 Poecilia formosa | reverse complement strand
TTTCACAGTTTTTCCCCCAAACTAACCGACTGAGTTGAGTAAAGCTGTTGGATGCAGGTAATGTTAGCTAAAAGATGACTAGCTAATATCAATACAGCACGTTAAGCTTGTTAACAAGTAGCTTGTAGGCTACTGGTGTTGCTGTCTATGTTCAGCTGCGATTCATTTTGCCCCCCAAAACGTTCGTCTGGAGCCGGGCTGAGTATAACAGGGAGTCTCTAAGAATCCACCCCCCCTTCGCTCACACACATCGTTCAACCAGACAGCTGTTTGTAAGCCACGGGGGGCAGGAGAAAACGCTTGGGAACCACTGCAGTAAAGTATCATTCTATTGACAGACATTTTGGACATTCATAAAATTACTTTCTATAAAAAAAATAAAAATCACTAAGCCAAACAAACTGCACCTTCAAAAGAATTCAGATTATAATCTGAGGAACAGACGTGTAAATGCCATTTTAATCAATGTTTTTATTATTTTCAAATGTAAAAATAAATGAAATACACTAAAATACAACATTTTCATACCTATTAATGTTATTATTTGGTGCTTTGGGCAATAAAAGCCTATGAAGGAGGTCAAATTTAAAAGAAAAGAGCTTTAAAAAGCCATTAGCACATAAAATGTTCCACACAGTTTATATTAGGAACAGCAGCAGAAAGTTCATGTTTTTGGACTAAACCACGTAAGAACACAACAAATGTGAATAATGAGAAATCTGAGCCGAATTTCTTGATCTTCTGAAGACAAAAAGAGCCAGAAGGTTTAAATCTGTTAGTCATTAACTTTAATAACTAACAGCTGCTTTCATGTTTCCACAGCAAACCAAAGGTCAGACATGCAGCTTTCTGTAAACAGAACATTTTCTGTTGTTTTCTCTGTGCTGTCGCTGAGCGTTTTCCTCCCCAGGCCACGCGAGAACGTTACAGCTGCTGCAGAAATGTTTCTTTAATCTGGATGTTACATTAGTCATTTATAAACCAATCGACATACTTTGTATGCATGTCACCAGAACCTGGAGAATAAAGTCAACATTTATATATACATTACATATGGATGGTTTTTCCTCTGACCAGTGGAAATATTCCTCTCCATGACACACGTCAGTCGTTACTGTTTAGTTTGGAACTAAATCATTCAGATCCAAAAGGTTTATGAGCTGTATAACAAACTAATATAACTAATTTCACTCAGAATAAGAATGACATGATTTATGATGTGTTAATAAGTGGATTCAAGCAGTGTTACATTCCATAACTGACAGTAAAATTATCTTTTTATTTGTGTAAAATGTTATTTTATATTCATAGTTAAAATTATCTCTCTTGTCCTTTGTGAAGTTTGGCAACAACTATCATAAACTGTTTGCAACAGCTGACAAGCAGTCTTTTACACATTGTGAAGGAAGACTAGCCCTTTGTTTGGATTTACTGTCAGACTTTGACTAGACCACTCCAAATCATGTAATTTTGGAGTCATGCAGAGCTGGACCAACATGAGTCATGGCGCCGCGGCATACACGCAGAGCTAAAAACTGAATGATTTGTCTCCATCTAGTGGCTGGTTTAGGGTCTGCACCGTTTAAAGGTCGCCGGCTCTAGAAACTTCTCCAATCATCTCCTCTGTCCGGCTCAGACCCTCTGTGTCCACTTTACGAACTTATTGATTACCGAATGTTGAGCATTTTAAATGTGTTTTTATCAAAGATGGTTTCCATGACTACGTCAATTCTTAAAGCTACAGTCGCAAAAACATTAAAGAACCCTCATATGTTTCGGAGGGTATAATGTCTTACATCTTAATTGCATCTTTATAACACATATTTACTCGATGTGTTATAAAGGAAACTTTTACTTAATTGTTTTGAAGCCCAGTTTTCTAAATGCCTCCAGTCTCTTTATTTGCCGCGCATGCGCTGTTGGAAGCCGATGCTGTGTGTAGAAAAATCATGGCGGAGACGATGCAGACCGACAGTTTTCCTGTCTTACCTTCGGGACTGGCGGAGGGTATGACATCTGGATCTTCCAAACGCATGCATATGCTAGTAGAGAACCGCATCAGCGCACCTAGCAGCCGTCCCAGAGGGTGTAGCGGTTGAAGTACTTTGCGGTTTTTTTCGCGGCTTCCTTGAAGCTAATGCTAAAACGTGCTAAGCTAAGTAGCTCTAACATTTCTGCTCCAAGGTCGACGAGAGCAGGTCTGCATCCGATGTTAATTCGGACTTTTATCTAAAAATACGTTTAGGACAACACCATGGGAGCAACGCCATGTTGTGTTCCGCTAAAGAAGCTGTTTTAATTATTTGGGAGGAGGCGTTTTTATGCAGTTTGTTGTGCGTAGTGATGGGAAAGCCGCTCACTGACTTCACAGTTAAACATCGCGATGGAGCGCAGCCTAGCTATCCTGACAGGATGCTCTAAATTTAACCCACATCCATCACGTTATTCACCGATCACAAATAGCTGTGTACAACTGCACATTTAATCTAAATCGTTATATTAATAAATATAATGTAATGACTGAAAATGGGCATATTAGCAACATTTTCAAATAGCAGAGCTTTGTAGAAACTAGCAACATTTACTTGAGTAACTGTTTGTAATAAAATATACTTTTAAGAGTAGATTTACTCCAACATCCTTTTTGCTTTTAGTTGAGTAATGTTGTTATGAAATAGCTTTACTCATATCTGACTAAAATTAATGGAGTCTCTACTCAGCTGGAGTAACTTCACTGAATATATTTTTATTAAAAATGTACTAGGTTTCTGCCAAAGTGAGACCTCTTGTTCATACACCAGCTTTGTTTTAGTAACGTATTTGCTGAGCCATTTGGAGATCAAAATACGATAAAAGCTGCAAATGTTTAAGCTTTCTGTTGAAAAACTGATTTCTAAAAGTTTCTAGTGCCTACATTTATTTTGTAATTGTTTTATATGTGATTTTCAGTTATTTTACTCTTAAACAGAATTGGCACATAACTTTTCACATACTAAATAATATTTTCTGATCAGTTAATACTTGTGTAGCCTGTCATACCATTTTATTCATGAGTAGTTTCTTGGACGACTAATTTTACTCGAGTAAAAATATGTTTAGTTAGCGCTTCTCTTGACTACTTTCTTCAAAAAAGTTTTTTTTTAAAGAAATACTTCTCTTCAACAAACCATATTGGAGGAGTTGTCTTTTCATGTTTTACAATAAATACTAATTTATTGTAAAAATGGTCCATTTTCATCCAGCAGTTTTTAAATGTATAATTTATATTTTCACCATTAAAACTTTAACACAGTAAGTGTGTCTGCCTTGAAACACAAAGATATTTTTCTTACATAAATTATAAAAATAAAAATTGTTAAATTCTGGGATTAAGCTGTAGATTATGTCCACGTTTTGCTGTTAAACGTGATGACGGTATGAACATGGCCAGACACCTGGATATTGCATTGCAGTTTTGTTTCATAATTGCTGATGTAAGCCACAGTTTGGCCTGAAATACTAGATTTAGTTTTGTTTCAAATACTAGAGACGAATCGGTGAACTGGAAATAAATTTGTGCTTTAGGAATGTGTTTTATTAAATTATGTGACTTAATTAAATATAATCCATCAGAAACAGGAAGCTTTTGGTCATTTTGGTGTGAATAATGAAGTTATTCAGTAAATGTGTCCAAGCAAACATCAATATTTTGTTTACATTTATTTGTATTGATATTACACATAATAAAAAATGTGTAGTGCTTGACATTTTTGGCATTTTCTCCCACCTCAGAACTTCAAATTAACAATCCATCTTTTCCTTTTACAAAAGAAATCAGAGAAAAACAAACGACCCAAACCTGCATGTCACGATTTAAGCAGAAACGACATTAACGTGCAGCAGGGGGTCTGCAAACCTGAAACGTTCTCGCAGGTCAGCCTGGTGAAAGAGAGAAACAATGTCATGGATGTTTTGGGTTTTTGTTATTTCAACAAAAATAAAATATACTAATAAATGAGCATGAGTCTGCTTTTTGAGTAAAAGTCTCCGGATGTTTCATTTTTATTTACTATTAAATTAAAGCCAAAACATAAAAGTTGAATACTATATGTTGCACTTTACATTTTCCATTTTAAGTAGACTTCAGTTTGTTTATGAAAGTTGCCCTCTTTTAAATAAAATAAAATGTTTACCTGAATCAACTGGCATGTGGCCTAAATAACTCCTTGGACCACAGTTGGCCCCCGCGCCACATGTTGAACCACGGAGTCTTTTGTTGACCATCTTGAATCTCCAGATTATTTTAATATTTTCTGTATATTTTTGTAACTGACACCAAGTTGAATCTTGTTTAAATTGTGACTCAGATCAGCCTGAAAACATGTTATTTTTATTTTTTGGCGGCGTTATTCGCGGGTTTCTGCTGATGCGTCATCAGAGGCGTTTGGGAGGTTTGTGTAAATCGAAGAGCCGGTTTGTCCTTGATAAGTGTGAAAACAGCAGCCGTGTTGCCGTGGGTTTTTATTTCCAGATGATTTATCCTCTGTGCTTCTGTCGCTCTCCTCCCTGCAGTAGATAAAATGATCCGGGAGCGAGGCGACCTGTTTTCTGACACCCAGTGTAAAGTCTGCAGCGCCGTCCTGATTTCTCAGTCTCAGAAGTTGACTCATTATCAGGTCAGTGCAGCAGAATCGCTGCTGAAGCTTTAAGCTCATCAACATCCTGTAAAGACGTGAAACACTGCTGAGCCTTAACACGTTCAGTAACTTGTTACAATGAACCAGAACTGGATTATTTTTTATTTCCAGTCAAGAACTGTTTTTCTGCTTCCAGAGTAAGAAACATGCCAACAAGGTTCGGCGTTTCCTTTCCCTGGAAAATGAGAACGGCGATCCGGTCAAGAAGCCCAAAACCTCCGACAACGTGAGTGAAAACCTCAGATGAAAAAAGTGACGCCAACAGGATGTGGAGCAAACTGAAAAACCTCCGTTTTTATGTCAGAGAAGCAGGGCTGAATCGATTAATCGTGCCTAATTGATTATTGAAATAATCACCAATTGATTTAGTAATTGATTGTTAACTGGAGTACATAGGCTAAAGAAAAGGACAATTTGCTGAAAGAACAACATATTCAGATCAGTAATTAAGGTGAAACTGTTTAAAAAAATAAACATTTTGCATTTCAGATAAAAAGATAAATTAATTTTCTATAAATCTGTTCCACCCAAAATTCCTCCAGTGGCAGTTTTAGCTTCATCTGGCATCCAATTATTAATCAGTTAATCAATAATTAATCCATAGATTTAGTTCTAGTCTGTATTGATGTTCAGTTTTTCTCATGTCACTATAGGAATGAAAATAAATTGACCTTTAAACAGTAAAATGTTTATTTTCTTACTTGGAAAGGGTTCAGTTATTTGTTGATATTTTAATGTTTTTCTAAAGTGGAGCGTTGGGCCAGCGTCACGGCGCCGTCGCTCAGCGCCATCTATAAGGGCCACAGACCAAAACAAACTTTATTCCGGTGTTTTTGTTGCTACCAGTGCAGTGAAGTTGTTTCCAGGTGGATGTTGGATGTTGGCGCTGCGCGGGGAGCGGCGTTTAGCTCCAGGTTGATCCGGCTCATGAACGCCGGTTTGGGCCAGCCGTTCTCCGCCGCTCCCTCCTCAGCGCTCGGAGGCTCACCGTCAGTTCCGAACCAATCGCTCCTGTAAATAAATGTAAATAAAAGCTTCGTGACCATCTGACACAAAAACGTGGCAATTCATGCTGTTACATGAGACACACTATACTCTATTAAAATTTTAAGTCATATTCAATATTTTAAGTAATTTTAATATTAAATATGTTTTCTTCAATAGCTTGTAGGTCATGTGACCCTTTGACTGAAAGTCAGTGAAATTATTCTACTAAACTGGATAGTTGAGGCACACATCCTTATTCCATTTTGGCCCCTTTTTACATTTTTAGATAATTTTATATTTCATGAAATGTTTGACCTCAGATGATCATCACATTTGTTACCTGTTCAATTACATAAAATTCAGACAGGATTGATTTCATTACATGTATATTTATTACCTGAATGTCATCCAGTTCATAACATTTACTTGTCACCTTTACTGTTTACTCTGAAATATCAGATTTTTACTTGGAATGATCCATTTCATCTCCTGTTTACATGCAACTTGAAGAGCTTCAATCAAACGTTTCATGAATTTTTACCACATTAAATTATTAAATGAGAGAACAGACACTTCCAACTGTACACATATCCCAAAATAACGAGGGGAACAAATACAATTTTCTTTTTTGCTATCTACATTTTACTTAAAACAGTGCTAACTGTACAAATATTTCAGAATAATGAGTGCAGAAAATAATCTGCATTTTAATTAACAGTGCAGTTTCATTTTAACGTTCTCGTGTGAAACATCATTTGCTTGATGCTTTACACTTTTCTCGTGTTGTTAGAACAAATGTTCACTAAGCTGCAGCACACACACACACACACACACACACCCCATGTCACCTTCACATGCAAGCAGGAACCTACTTGGTTCTGTGTAACATTTAGTATTTGTTCCTGGTGGAACCGATCTCTACATGGATCCTGAGGTGAGCTGCAGCTCGTTTTGCTGCAGCATTTTGACCTCAGCACACATCATTCCTACGCTGTCGTTAATATCAAAGCCTCAGGTAACACAATGTTCCCAGGTAATAAATTGGAGAGAAGGCCACAGTTTTCTGCTATGTGCTTATCTGATGCACGTCCACCTCATTCCTTAGAAATAAAAGGAACCCACCCATGTGGTGTTATACTAATAAGGAAGAAGGATTTTGCACGTGCTTTTAAATTTGAGGCTCTTTCTGAGCCTAATTCAAAACAGTCAACAATAATTGCTACTTGTTTTCCAAATGTTTCCAAAAACTGAGGAGGCTTGTGGCCTCTCGGACCAGCTTACCATGGGCTTAAGGCAAGCATCCAACACATATAGCAAAGGCTTTCGACAGTTTTATGTGACACATTAAAAAGATGTCGAACAGGTAGACCGAGTCTTAGACACATTAGTGTAAGAAAAAACATTTGAAACTGTGAAAGTTTTTTTTGATGCCGGCAGAAAAGGCCTAACAGTGTTAAATAACAAGCTCCCTGTTCTCCAGTATTAACACTGTAAATTATAACACCAGAAAACTTAAATAGTTTACTTCACAATAATGGAATAACCTCGATGTCCACTCGGACTGCGCTACCTAAACAATATTAGTCCAACCTAAACAAGGTTGACCCACTTAAATGAAGTCAGCATAAACTGAACATGAGAACACCCGGACAAAATCATAGAAAAAATATTATGACACAACACCAACAAAGCAAATTTAAACACTCACCAGAATGGAAATGTCTGGAGCAAACTTGTAGGTATCTGCGGATGTTGGAGAAGGTGATATCAGGACGTCTCACTGCTGATAGCAGGACATTCGTTTTCTTTTCCTTAGCTCTGATAGCTTAGCCTCCTCGCGTTGTTTCCAGGCAGGAAACAGCAAAACAAAAGTCCGTTTTCCATCTTTTTACAGTTTCAGTCGTGTGATCAGACATTACATGAAATAACGCAGCAAGTTCTACCATAGCTAAATTATTTTAAGCAACTTGGATTCAAAAAGTCTGTGAGACTGTTGTTTTTGTCTGTTGTGTTTATGGCCCCTCAAGATGGCGCTCACATCCCTCCAGCCACCGCGCTGCAGAGTGCGTCTGCAGCAGTGATGCCACGCTCCAAAGCTCTAGTGCAGGAGGGCCCAAAGTGGGTCCTGGAGGCCCATTTCTCTCCCTGGTGGTAGTAACCACCTTTTCAGCTTGTCATTGTTCTTCTTGGGCCTCTACTGAGCCATCATTTGATCCAGGTGTGTTAAACCAGGGAGAGAAGTAAAACATGCAGGACCCCGGGCCTCCAGGACCGATTTTGGGCTCCCCTGCTCTAGTGCATATAAAAGTTTAATGAAGAATCTGCAGAATGATTAACTAATCGATTAGTTTCATCCATAAATTAAACGTTTTTGGTTGCTGCATCTTTAAATTCAAACGTTTCCTTGTTGTTAAATGTTTGATCAACTGTTTGTGCGTCTTTTCTCTGCAGGATTGCAACAACGGAGACACGGACCGGCTGAAGGTGTGCCACCTGTGCAACATGACCTTCACGTCTCCGGTTATGGCCGAGTCTCACTATCAGGGCAAATTTCATGCCAAGAGGCTGAAAATGAAAGCTGTTGAATCCCAGACTCCAGGTTGCTGCTTCCATCATATCAGCCAAAGAACATTTCCTGTTTTATTTTTACATTTCTTGTGTTTTTTTACACACACCTTTTTTCTGCAGAAGCCTCTCAGACTTCACAGCCAGCGGAGAAACCCGTCGACAATTCAGCTGGCGGTTCTGAAACCGACAACAACAACAACCCAGATCGCTTCTGCTCCACCTGCAAGGCGTCGTTCAACAACCCGCTCATGGCCCAGCAGCACTACGCCGGCAAGAAGCATAAAAAACACATGACCAGGCTAAAGCTGATGGAGACGTACGGCCCCTCCACCGCACCAGGTCAGACTGCTGCCCGCCGCCCGGGTTCTGGTTCCCATCGTTCGTCCTCTGCAGACTCACTGCATTAATATTAGTGGCTTACTGCAGATCTTCTGCCTCATTTACATATTTATGTAATGTTTCAACTAAAAATAGTAAAGGTTTGTTCTTACTGCAGAGCTCTGTTTAATTCAACCAGCCGTCTCTGCATCAGCTGCTTTAGACAGTAAAGAAGGATTCATATATAAAGATGATATCCCTCCTTCAGTCCAGTCGACCCGGTTCTACTGGACCCAGAACTCCATCATCTGCTCCTCCTCCAGCTGCTCTGAGTCAAACCAACCTGTTCCCCTCCTGGCCTGTGGGGGCGCTACACCAAGAACCACTGAAGGAAACGACAAAAAAACCTCTGAAGACACTGAGAGCAACTTCCTTCTTCACCAGATGGAAACAAGATGGAGGATTTTAGCGGTTGGAGGATTTCTCTTTAGGCTAAAGACCAGGAGCCATTTCTGCTGCTAGCGCTAGGCTAGCACGTTAGCTTTGGTTGGATTTACCCAGAATGCCCTGTGCTGTGGTCCACTTCCTGCTTTTGGAGCGGTCTCTGATCCGCCTGGCGTTCACATTTAAACCGAACCCAGACTGAGGTTTGGAGGACCAGAGGTCAGAGGTCGGTTAGCGTTCACACCTCACCGACCAAACCGTGCTTTGACTAGGCAAACAGACTGACTAAATGTGGTTAAAATGGACAAAGTGGAATCTGGAAAATCATCTTGACCCTTCCACTTCATTCTCATGTTGCATTAAACATCAGTAAACTCCCGATGAAAAGCTCTGCAGCTGTAAAGTTTGGATAACTGATCCAACCACACCAGATTACCACTGATGAATATTCAGTATCTGTATCTTTTCTGATCATTTTGTCCCTGAAAGTTCAGCTTTTCACTGGGAAAATAACTTCTCTCCTGTCTGCAGCGTCGACACTAAACGGATACCCCTGCACCGTCTGCAGCATCGTGCTCAACTCCGTGGAACAGTACCAGTCTCACATCAGCGGCGCCAGGCATAAGAACCAGTAAGTCACAATTCAACAGGCCAGTAACCAGACCATGGAAACCAGTAACAAAACCATGGAGATATATATTTATGTTTAAGTACTCCATCTGAGCAGCAGGTCGTTTACCTCAGCATGATTTGATTGGCTTGTAATTCTATGAAATTCTATTAAAAAATCTCCCATTTATCACTTTTTACTATCCAATTATTAATCATTTAATACAAAAACAGATCAGCTTTACTCTGCGTTGACAAGTCGATCAGAAACACCTGAATCATATTCAGGGCTCTGAACCTGCAGGGCGAGGTCGCCGTAGCGACGCAGGGTGCGGCAGGGCGAGGTCGCCGTAGCGACGCAGGGTGCGGCNGAGGAGCCTTTTTGTTTTTACTCCATTCTTTTTATTATGTTTCTCCGCTCAAAGTCAAACTGCAGCCTGTCCCCCAAAAACAATAAAAACTTTTTGTTAATTTTCGATCTGGAATATTAATTTCTACAGAGCCATTAAGATTCATTAGCCAAAGCCAATCTGGGACCAACTCTGAGCCGAATGAAACCCACCACAACCTGCGCTAAGGAATAAACAAAAACAAGTCATCGTGCCAGATTTGAGATTTTTTTCCCAATTCCAACATAATAACTAAGTAAACATCACTACGTACATAGCTGCGAAACTCAATCGGCCATAATTTTGAAACCTTACCATTTTTTCTTTGTACCGCTGTTTGTGTCAACATCCACCTCTAGGTGGCGCTGTAAAAGTGCCAAACTTGTCGAGCAAAAACTGCCCAGTATGTTTTCACCACAGTCTGCAGAAACCTCCAGGCCATGGGTCTTTCCTTACAAACTGAACTGGTTGGTTGAAGTGTATTTACAAAAATGTAAAATATAAAAGTGCTTCATCTGACCAAACTTGAAAAAACTTCTAAAAATCACAGTCATCCAAATGAGCCCAGATTTTCTGGGTGAATTGTTCAAATAATTGTGCGACGGTAGCAACCTGCCGGTGTGGACGAAGAAACCATTAGAACCAGTTCTTGTTATTTTAGCTGCAGATGATCAAAATGTTTAAATTTACTGTGAGAAAAGGAAATGAATTCTGAATTTATGATGTTTTTAAATTTATTTTGAAGAATGAAGAAAGTTGGTCAGAAGTCTGGAGACGACCAACCTTCAGCTGTGGAGTCAAACCAGTACGCTGGAGGGGGAAACCAGTACACCGGGGGCTACGGCCGGCGCGCGCCCGCAGACGACCAGTACCCCCCCGGAGACGACCATTACGTTGCCCCTGACGACCAGTACGGCTCTGGGATCGACCAGTACGAGGGCGGAGACGGCCAGTTTGGGAACCACCAGTACACGCCAGAGTTCTCTGCGTTTTCAGACCAGTTCCAGTACACTTGAGGCCGGACTGGGATTGAACTCTTCAAACAGCCCCCCCTTTAACAAACCATCACTCCCAGTCCCCCCATTAAACTTTAGCTCCTGTAAACCAGTCTGGACTGTGACCCCCATGTGCCCTCCATCATTTTCTGTTTTGTTTTTCTGACTGATTTCTGCTGGGCCCTGCAGAGAGGCGGCTCCGAGACGCTGCAGTTCTTCTTCCTGTTTCCTCTCAAAGTTCGGACAGTACGATGTTTTAGCTGCAGCGACGGAGGCGTGCGAACAGAAAGAAGCGCCGCGTTTTAAACGGTTGTTCAGAAGTTTTTGAGGCGGGGTTTTGTTGTTTGCTCATCAGCAGTCAGTATCTTCACTTTCAGGCTGATTTGTTGGGAACCGTGAGACCCAGTCTCAGTATTTTTAACATGTTTGCTAATTTTATGGTTTTTGACAAGAAAATCCAGTTCAGTTCAAACATCCTGTATTAATCCCAGAGGGAAATTAAAAGTGTTGAGTCGTATCACTCAGTGGCTGTAGATGTTGATGGCTGTGCCTGTAGCAGTCTGTTTAACAGCGGCTCTGTAGAGGCCTCTGACTGAAGACGCTGTCTCAGACAGAGGAGGCTCCAGGTTTTCCATAATTTTTTTTTATTTTATGTGAAGCATGAAGTGGTTTCCACTGCTGAGCTGCCGCAGAAACGCAACGCCACGGTAACGCAACGCCGCTTCATCCTGTGATTACAGTGGCGATCGCGGCTCAGAGGAACGACCTTCACCAGTTCAAAGATGGACTGTAAAATCTAATTTTAGTTTTTACAGCACTGAGAAAAAAAGGCGTTGGTGAAACGTTCTGCTGCGTCTGAGCAGAAAGTTTAATATTTTCATATTTACTGAAATATCTGATCTCTGAGTGAACCACTGCTGTTCTGACAGCAGCTGAGTTCAGTTAGTATTTTGCTAAAAAATTATTTTACAATTGTTGTGTTTCCATTAAGTAAGAGACACAATTAAAATCACATGAATACGTTTGTTCACATAAGTAATTAAAATATACGCAGCACTATCTTCTCCCAACCACTTTCTGTTTTCCTCTTCGAGGTTTCCAGCAGTAGTAACATCCTGTTGTTGGTCATGTGACTGGTGAGGCAAAAAAAAAAGTTTCCTTTGCAGTTTTGAAAAATACACTAATTTTGAAAGTGCCAAAAACACACCAGGTCCCCACAATATGTTTTGTCAAAACATTAGTTTTTTTTCTAAATTGGCGTTTTATTAAGTGAATTTATTTTCGAAACGCAAACGGTGAGGGAACAGTTCCCTGTGGAGCTACTGGAGGCGCCCAGCCCTTCAGATCCGGGCCGAGGTTCCCGGAGTCTGGAGGTTCTGCTGAAACGGGTCGGGCTCCATGTGGGTTAAATGTTCTGGTTTGTTCTGGTTGTTGGTTCTGATATCCACCTGTCTGCTTACTCAGGTTGGCCAGCAGGGGGAGTCTCTCCCTCAGGAGTCCAAATTAAACGTGTTGGTGAGCAGAACAAGCCAAAATTCAGGATCCAAAGTCCAAAATTATATTTAATCCAACTGGATTTTATTGGTTCTGAGTTTCTGAAGTTGACTGAAAAACATCTGTAAGAACTAGATGAGAGTTTCCATGCTTGTAAAAACATTTTTGAGATCTTAAGTTTATGGAAGTGAGTGCTGTGTGACATCATAAACAATCGACTGATTAGAGTTAACCCATTTTTTTCTTTGTTTCGTTTTAAACCCTCCATGAATGTCTGTTGGTAAAGTTGAAGAGTTTTATCAAATAAATCAGGCAGTTTCTGGTTGGATGGATTAAATCCACCTTAAAATAAAGATTCTGTCCAATCGGTGCAAACCTGCAGCTGCTGACTGCTGATGCTCTCTCAACATAACCTCGCTTCAATCTGAGCTGCGGCTTTGAAACGGACCGCTCTACATCGGCTGGGCTTTCAGAACCTGAGAGCCAGAAAAAGCTTTCCACATGTGAAAGACCCAAACGTTCCTGGTACCAGAAACTGGACTGCAGTGAAACGGATCAGGGGCGACACCAGCAGGCGGTTCAGCAGCAGCCATTAAACCCCTCACAACAGGAAGTGACCAACAGGAAGTGACCAACACTCTTAATATAGGAAAACCGCTAAATTAGTATTCCTGATCCATGGAAAACTTCCCACCGTGAAAACGGTTTATTGCAGCTTCAGTGGTGAAACATTACGCAGAATTCACATTTTAATATTTTTATGCTTCTAAGAAGCAAAACAGCTGACGATTTCTGGCGATTCGGTGGCGGGTTTTATGTCTAAAACTACTGATGAGTCACGTTCAGCGGGCGCCACGCCATCACCTAGCAACCCAGCTGATCTCCAGCGGTTGGTCAGCTGGTTTTAGTCTGTACAATGGCTGCTGGAAAAGTCAAGAGTTTAGTTGTTGACTTGCTGCATTCTGGTTAGTTGTGCAGGAGGCTTCACTATTGCTTTTCAAAGATGTATGGTTGTATAGTTTTGCCTCTGTTTGCAGCCATTTTCATATTGAGTTGGGGGCGTGGCCAGCAGCAGCTTGTTTGGATTTAAAGCGACAGAGACCCTAAAACAGCTCAGACTGAAATCTGATTATCTGAGAATAATTTAATGTAAAAAAATGTGATGAACAGGTTTTGTTTAGGCCATCGAGGGATCCTAACCTGTCCTAGGAAGCGTAACGGATCACTGTTAGCTAATATCTACGCAGCTTTAAAGCTACATGTCAGTAATAGCGACCAACAGAGAAACTGTTCCTCTGAATGTATTGAAGGAGATTCTCCAAACCGGCTCTCTACTGAATTTCTTTTAGCCGTTTACATCATTTTATTTTGTTTTTGCTGTGTTTTTTTTAATGTTGACCATTTTTTAAAAATAGTGTTGATTATTTTAACTACAGGCTCTGTTACCTTCTGGCTTCTACCTGATGTTTCTGTAAGACGTCCTGAGTTACATTTCCCCCTGAAATGTCTTTAAGCAACAATAAAACCTGAGCTGATCTTAAATCAGATTGTTTTCAGCCGGTTCTGCTTCCTGCAGAGGTTTGTTTGTCACCAGATTGTCTCATTAAAAGTTCATGGCATGAAAATGTCCATTTTCTTCATCTGAGTTATGAAGGATTTCTCAGTTTGTCCCTGAAAAGCTCCTGATCGTCACCAAGCAGACTGATGTCAGAGCAAACGATGTCAAAACAGGAAATATTTTAGTACTGAATGTTTTTGTCTAAAGCTTTTTTTATTGGTGCTGTACAGATCATGTGTGACAGAAATGGCCTTTCTGTTCCCATCCTGTGTTTGTGATTTTAAGAGTTACTTTCAGTTTGTTTATGTATTAAAAAGTTCTGCAAAGCTCGTGCATTTAAGAGTTTTACACAAAGTCTTTTCTTGTAATGTGGATAAAAATAAGTGAATGTGAAAAAATGCAAACTGATTCATGAATGAAAGCAGGTTCAGTCAAAAGTCACAAACAAATCAACTATTACTTCATTTATTTAGAAAAAGCTCATTACATTTTCTTAACATTAACTAAAGCAGATGTTACATCAGCTGATATTTTATCATTTATTTTAAATATTGATAGTTGAACAAACCGAACAGGAATTTTTTCACTGTGATGACTCCAGATTAAAACAGATATGAATTAAAAATAAAATAACTGTTTCACACCAGATCAGATTTGAACCTGTTTTTGTTCTAACTTCCTTTTCTAAGAAGGAAATGACAAATAACAGAAAATATTTTCAGAATTCATCCTGTCTGTAGGTTTTCAGCATTAATGCCAGTCTGCAGAGATTTTTAATAGTTTAAATTATGAAAATGTTTATATTATATTTATTAATAGCAGAATAAAGATGTAATGTTACCAAGAGAACAAATTTATTCTGGTAAAATTGAAACTTTATTCTCATGTTATTTTGACTTTGTTATTAGACTAAATTTGAAAAAATAAATCATATTTCATCGTGGAGTCGACCTGAACTCAGAATTAAAATAAACAAGATGGCGGCTCTGGGAGCGATGACGTCACTCAAGGAGTTCAAATATGTTTATCGATCAAATTGATTTATTGATCAGCCCGACCTCAGAATGTTTTCTAAACAAACAGAAACTTTTGATTCTGCAGGGAAGTTCATAACAGCTTTGACCTTTGACCTTAAAGGAGACTGTTGTGAAAAATTATCATTTTTATTCTCCATTTTAGTTTCAGCTGCTTCTAAAAATCACAGTGCACGAAGAAATGTTTTCCCGTGAAATGTCCTGGCCTGAAACCCGTCCAGCTTTCCGAACCGGGCCGAACCGGGCCAAACAAACCGATCCTGCAGCTGTCCGGCTGGATCGATGACCGCGGGAAGCTGCTGCAGCAGCAAGATCCACATTTTTATTAATCTTATTGAAAAGCTGGCTCACTCTGGCCACACGGTGGCGCCCTTGCTCCGGGTAAAAACCTGTAGCCGGTAACTAACTTTGCTGATTCCTGCAGAAAAGATTTTAGAAACTTTTAGTTTGTGATGAAAAGCAGCTCTCTGTTGCAGCGAGCTGATTG
>NW_006800904.1:23415-25976 GCF_000485575.1 Poecilia formosa | reverse complement strand
TGTGTGTGTGTGTGTGTGTGTGTGTGTGTGTGCTGCAGGTGGCTGTGTGTCGCATTTCAGCTCCATTCAAAGTACAAACACACTTTCTCTCTTCCTTCCATGACATCTGAAAATTCCCATGGATTACATCTAATTCTTGTGACAGATGGACAAATGGTGCTTGGTGTGTGTGTGTGTGTGTGAGAGAGAGAGAGAGAGAGCAGCTGGGAGTGTGAGGTAAAACCTGCCTCCTCCAACAGGCGCTGTGTGGGACTCTCAGCAGACACCTGTTTGACCCCCCCACACACACTGCCAGGACACCTGATACTTGTGGGGGGTCGGGGGATTGGTGTGTGTGTGTGTGTGTGTGTTTGTGTGTGTGTGTGTGTTGGGGGATCTGAGCGAGACAGAGACAAATCGAGGAGGAAGGGCAGAAAGGGAGAAAACAGCTGGATCAGCTGAATGTTTCCGTTTTCTGTTTCCTGTCTCAGATTTGTGAGCGAGAGCGGAGCGACTTCAGGCGGCCATCTTTAACCAGCTGAATCACATTTCTGTTCATTTTATATATAAAACAACAAAGTGTGACTTTAATTGTAAAATCTTTGGACATTGTTACAATTTCAGCCCACAGAATCATCAAATCATTTAATCATTGATTATTGAACTGGAGTATTTAAACCAGGGGTGTCCAAAGTGGGTCCCGGGTTAGGGGGACCCACTTTGGGTTCCGGCATCCTGCATGTTTTAGTTCTCTCCCTGGTTTAACGCACCTGGATCAAATGACGGCTCGTTAGAGGCCTAAGAGGAACGTTGACAAGCTGAACAGGTTGTTTCTGCCACCAGGGAAAGGATAAAACATGCAGGATGCCTCCAGGACCCACTTTGGACACCGCCGGTTTAAACTAAAGATCGTTTACTGAAAGAACAAACTCAGAGGTAATTAAGCCAAAACTGTATGAAAACATAAACGTTTTACATTTAAGTGTCCAGTAGGTGGCACTGTAGTCTATGTAATTTTAGTTTGCTGTGTTGTTTTAAGCGTTGAGCCGCGTGTGTGACGTCATTTCCGTGAAACAGCCGGTGGTCCCGATCTGAAGCTGAAAGGATAAGTGGCAAAAGCCTCATAAACTGTTAAGATGACAGATAAATGATGTTTAATGTTGGTGGAAGAAGCTGGAATAATCTTTATACNAAAAGATTTTAGAAACTTTTAGTTTGTGATGAAAAGCTCCAAAAACCAAAACAGATTTAAATCTTTTCGCTTCTTCTGCTCATTTCTCTAAATCAGCAGCTCACATGAACTTTCAGGTCAAAAACATTTCTAAAATAGACTAAGCATATATTAATTTTAATTCAGTATGTAAATAAATAATTTTTGTAGGAAATAGAAATTTAAATCATTGTAAATAAAAATTAAAATAATTTTTCATGTTTTAAAGGAAAGACATCCAGTTTGCAAAACTTTCTGTCTGTTAACAGCAATAAGAAGCAGATTTGGGTCACTGTCTCTTTAAGAACTCTTGCTGTATCAAACAAGGTTTAATAAATTAAATAAAAGCAGATTTGGCTTTTCTAAAATCTGTCTCTCAGTCAGTAGATAAATCTGGTACCATATAAAATTAAAGAGAAAGCAAGAATTGAATTAAAAGAAAAATATGTTGAATTTAATATTTTCCGTTGTAGAAATGTTTAATTTGCCGGTAATTTGCAGGTAAAAACATATCCTCTCCCTCCGCAGCATCAGTTTGCAGGCCCCAAAGAACAAACGGCCCCGAGCCAGACTTTGGACGTCCCAGTGTTTAGGTTGTAAAATCCCACTTGCTTTATGTATCAGTGCAATGGGGAAATAGCGCCCCCTCTCTGTGTGGTTGGTAATATGCTGCTGGCTCCTGCACTCAGTGCCAGTCTGTGAAAGCTGCCAGAGAGGTGAGCTACATTCTGCAGCACACAGAGTAGAAAAATGTTAGCAATCGATAAAACATCATTTTTATTAACTTGGATAAATAGAGTGTAATTAATATTTACTAGATACATGCCTGGCACCAATTTTTATACTTTTAATTTGATCATAAAACACTTCATGTGCTAGTTAAGCTAGCATAACGCTCTGTTGCAGTGAGCTGATTGAAGCTGAGCCTTGCACTGATTCCAACCCGATATTTTCTAATTCAGGAAATAAACTGCAGATCACCCAGAAACTCCTGGTCTTCTTTAAGGCCGGCCCGGTTCAGTGGACTGAAGCAGAACCTGGTTACAGTTCTGCTACATTATTATTTACCAACTGAAATACTTATGTCATGATTTTATTTAGTTTCTTTGTTGTGGCTGTTTTATTTTTTGTGTAATTTAACGTTGATAAACCATTTTTTTAATATCACAAATAACTTTGTAAATATTTAACTTAATTTCTTTTTGCTTTGTAAACTCAGAGTTCTTCACATTTAATTAAAAAAAAGTTTAGAAAAATCCAGAAGTAAAACCGAAGTCTTTTAGCTCATTGGATGCCAACATGCCAGCGATAGCTTTGTCGCTAATGTTGTTTTCTCTTTTGTTTTGACCTTTTTAAGTTTTAACGTTAAAAC
>NW_006800904.1:18971-21004 GCF_000485575.1 Poecilia formosa | reverse complement strand
TTGGTTTTATTGGTTGGTTTTATTGGTTGGTTTTACCTGGTTGGTTTTATTGGTTGGTTTTACCTGGTTGGTTTTATTGGTTGGTTTTACCTGGTTGGTTTGATCTGTGTTGTTCAGAGGGAGGTAAACTGTCCATCTGCTTCCTATGGAATGGCTGTCAGCCATTTTGAAGTTTCAGCTTACTGATTTATTGTAGGTGTTAAACATGACAGTAATGTTTTTGAACTATTCTGTTTATTACAGAAACATTGTGTAAAAGTTTCTTTTGTATCTTTCATTGTGGTTCAGTTTGAGCCACTTTGCGTATATTGAACAGACACTGAAACATTATTCTTGACCTTGGAAAAGGAAAACTGTATTTCTGTTGTGTTTTTTAGGAAGATGTTTGAATTAATTGCTATAAAAGCACAGGTGTCATAAATATTTCATTTAGTTGTTTATGGCAAATCAAACCAGAATTAATGCTGATTCTACTGAGGACAGACAGTGGACCGGCTCTGCACTAAAGGAACGGTGTGTTGTTGCATCTTAGGGAACAAAATGTTTTATTTTCCCACTTACACAGAGTTTAATTATTTGTCCATTTTTTTAATGCATTTCCAACATCTTATTAAATTATCTTAAGTGAATTAATGAAAAATCTGCAAAATGTTTCCAATTTTTGTTGTATTAATGGTGGGAATAATAAGCAGACGACTGAGGTAATTACCTCCATTATTTGTATTTTGGAAAGCGTGTTAGTCGGGGTGTGCAGGAAGGTCGGCGGAGGTTTTGGGAGGTGGAGTCGAATGTGTTCAGTTTGTAGAATCAGTTCAGAGCCAACCTGAAGAATAAAAACCTGAGGTCAGAGGTCAGTGAGGTCCTAAACACACAGCACTTCCTTCCTCCACCTGCTGCCCCTCACCTGAGCTCAACATGTTATTATTAGAACAATAATTATCTGCCAAAACAGAAACTGTATCAGCTTCCTGTAGCTGCTGTGTTTGGCGCTATTGCCAGGATGTGAGTAACCAGCAAAAATAGAGTAAAGCTTCTATTTTAACTTTTTAGTGCAGAGGAACCTTTATCAGTTCTCCCTGAATGAACAGGGAGGATTTCACACTACTGTACTCTGAGTAATTAAAGGAAAGATTAACATTTTTTACACAATAAGTTCCACGTCTCGCGCTCTGCCTCAGTCTCCATCATGAGGAGCTTTTGTGCTTCAGATCAGGACGAATAAAGCGGCGAATCGGGCCTCAGATCTTTCTGGAGGGTTTAAGATGGAGGGGATCTTTTGCCTTTGGTGCTGATAATCGCCAGCGTCTCTCATTTCCCTTCAGCACAAAACCGAGTGCTGTCTGATCCTCAGAGGGAGAGTTTTCCTCCTGGGTGAGAACGAGCCACCTGTAAGCCCGGATTTAACCCAAAGCTGCTCCGTTCAGCGTCACTGGCTTCACTCTGATGCTTGCTTGCTTTCCAACTGGTTTGTTTTTCAAAGAGTAAAGACGAAACACTGTTTCCTCAAATGTTCAAAAAAGGTTTATTCCAGAAATACATCTATGTGTTATATAAATATACCACATATTATTTATTTATAAATGTATATTTATGGAAACAAATTTCACACTTGAGATTTAGACTGGCAATAAAAAGCAGCATACAATGCAAAAACAAAAAACTTAAATATTTTCATCAGGATTCTAGTCTGAATATCTTAGTTCCCTTGAAAGAAAACAAAACTAAACTACAACTAACTTTTCAGAAAGAAATGGGAGTTGTAAGTCAGTAATTCCTTAATCTTGATGAAAAAATATTTTTCAAATGTTATAAGTGAAATAATCTGCCAGGGGAACTAGACATTTTTAAAATCAACGATAAGGAATTATTGACTAAAACTCGTATTTCTAGTTGAGACGTTTCCTGCAAGTTGGTTGTATTTTATAGCGACTCCATGGCGACTCGTAGCGGCTCCATGGCGACTCCATGGCGACTCCATGGCGACTCGTAGCGACTCCATGGCGACTCCATGGCGACTCGTAGCGACTCCATGG
>NW_006800904.1:15347-17641 GCF_000485575.1 Poecilia formosa | reverse complement strand
GGTTTTCCCTGAGGAACTTTTTAAAATATTTTTTGTGTTTGTGATGTTTTTATTTTGTGGTTAAAATGTTTTTATGATCTGCATTTATCTCCTCTGCTGAACTGAAATCATCCCTGGAGTTGTGCTCCAAGTTTAGTTTGATTAAACTCATGCACAGCAGAAACACTGTTGAGAAGAACCAGTATGAAAACATCAGGAGTTCTTGGATCAGAACGTTGCCAGGTTTCATCGTGAAGCTGCAGAAAAATCATCCAGACAATCAGAAAACAGATTTCACATCAATCATTTTCTCACGTTCCCACATCTGGATCAGACAGCGTGGCTAACCCACAGAACAGCTTCAATAATAATAATAATAATAATACAGAAACTATCATTAAAATGTTTTTCAGAGTTGTGACTCATTTGATCTTTAGTCCAAAATTAAAACAAAAAATTTGGTAAAATGTGTCTATTATAAAAATAAACAGATTTGGTGTCCAGAATAAATCATATTCCTTTATAACAGAAACACTTTGACTAGTTTAAAAAGAAATCAAATTAAATTGACCATTAATTTTTTTCCTTTGATGTTTTTAATCGTTTTGAAACAAAATATTTTCACATTTAAATTCTGCATAACTTTGTTTTTCTGTTACATTTATTTGATGTAAACATTCCCTCGTCTCATTTATAACATAATTATTAAAACAAAACTGCGTCATGTTTCCCAGCAGCAGAAACAGGTGAACAACTTTATTAGGAACTTAGAGGTCAAAGGTCAAGTTTCTCCAGACGTGGAAATCCTTCTCAGCAGACCTGAGGTTAAAGAGCCATGTGACTTCTCCTCACAGGCTGAGGTCAAAGGTCAGAGTTCAGCTGCCTTTGGGTGACCTGAAGACCTGAGCAGAAGTTAATCACATTAACAAAAACACTGTTAATAGAAACATAATGAATAAAAATATAACTAATAAACCGACTGGCCTGAGAAATGTTTCAGGTGTTCATAATAAGGATTATTATTATTATTGTTATTATTATTATGTCCATTTTAACCATGTCATTTATTTAAATATCTAAATTTGACCATTTAGATACAGATAGACAGTTGATGGTGTCTTTATTTCGGGATGGTGTCAGTCCATCCCGGTTCATCCTGGTCCATCTCAGTTCATCCAGTCCCTCCCAGTCCATCAGTCCGTCCCAGTTCATCCCGGTTCATCCCAGTCCATCCCGGTCCATCCAGTCCCTCCCAGTCCATCAGTCCATCCCAGTTCATCCCAGTCCATCCCGGTCCATCCCGGTTCATCCCAGTCCATCAGTCCATCCCGGTTCATCCCAGTCCATCCCGGTCCATCAGTCCATCCCAGTCCATCAGTCTATCCCAGTCCATCCTGGTTCATCCCTGTCCATCCCGGTCCCTCCCAGTCCATCCCAGTTCATCCCGGTCCATCCCAGTCCATCCAGTCCCTCCCAGTCCATCAGTCCATCCCAGTCCATCCCGGTCCATCCCGGTCCATCCCAGTCCATCAGTCCATCCCAGTCCATCAGTCCATCCCAGTCCATCCTGGTTCATCCTGGTTCATCCCAGTCCATCCCGGTCCCTCCCAGTCCATCCCGGTCCCTCCCAGTCCATCCCAGTTCATCCCGGTCCCTCCCAGTCCATCCCAGTCCATCCCGGTCCCTCCCAGTCCATCCCAGTCCATCCCGGTCCATCCCAGTCCATCAGTCCATCCCAGTCCATCCTGGTTCATCCCAGTCCATCCCGGTCCCTCCCAGTCCATCCCAGTTCATTCCGGTCCCTCCCAGTCCATCAGTCCATCCCAGTCCATCCTGGTTCATCCCAGTCCATCCCGGTCCCTCCCAGTCCCTCCCAGTCCATCTAGTCCCTCCCAGTCCATCAGTCCATCCCAGTCCATCCCGGTCCCTCCCGGTCCATCCCAGTCCATCCCAGTCCATCCTGGTTCATCCCAGTCCATCCCGTCTGGCTCCCACCTGCAGGGATCCACCGGCTCAGTCGGAGGTACAGGGACAAGATGGCCGCCGGTGTTCTGTCGATCTGTCATACCTCGTAAATCCAGCGTACCTCGTGGTGATGCACATGCGCACATTGATGTTACGTTTCTTATAAAATCCGTCATACCTGTAGAAGTTTTATTTCCTGTGTTTTATTTCTCGGACGTTTACGGTAAATAAAAAAATTAAAATAAAAAAATCTAGTTATCTCCACGTGGCGTCCAGAAAGAGGTGATGTTCTGCTGGTTGCCCAACAGCTTCGGTCAGCATCCGGCTGTTCATGAGCTTTTATTAGGACA
>NW_006800904.1:9785-14807 GCF_000485575.1 Poecilia formosa | reverse complement strand
TAGCAGCTTAATGAAATAAAATTTACCGTAAACTTCTGAGAAATAAAACACAAAAAATGAAACTAATACAGGTATTACGAATTTATAAGAAATCTGCTGAGTAAGCATCGATGTGCACATTGCCATAAGGTATGCTGGATTGACGGGTATGATCGATAGTCAGAACACCGGCAATATTTTCCACGTAAACTGATTCACTGAATCATTACTTTCAATTATGTTTGGATACAATGAATGTTGTTGAAATTGGGGAATTTTTGTTCAGTTGTGTTTTGTTCTTTGCTGTAAAGTGTTGAAAACAATCACAAGACAATATTAACAGCAATTATATCACATAATAGTGAATTGAAAATCCATCCATTTTCTAACACCCTTGTCCCATTTGGGGTCGGGAGGGTGAATTGAAAATGTTTTTGTTAAATAGTTTTTATCTGTGGTGCTGGGAAAGTTTGAAAACTTTCCTTGAAAGTCTTGAAAAGTCTGAATTTGTGGGGGAAACTGAGTGAGTTAAACTTTCTCCGGTTTCCCCTGCATTTCTCCGCCTGCGGTTTGTTGCTGCAGTCGGTGTTTACTGGGCCGAAACGATGCGGCGTCCAAACGCATCGCAGGCGTCTCACTTCCAGCCTAATGAGGCAAATTAAACCGTCATGGAGGAAACAGGCCACAGGCGTTGCTGAGACGCAGAAACCGACTCCGTTTTAACAACATGGAGAAATGTTTGTCGCTCCATTGTTTTGTTTAATGAGTTTTATCGATGAGTGTTGAGTTAACACCACGGACACACGCTGTGCTTCCATTAGTGGAAACAGCGCGTCCCGCCACATTGTTCCTCTGCAAGGAACTGAGTCACAGTTTGAATTAAAGCTGAACTTTCTGAGCTGAATCATCACCTAAATATCTGAGGAACGAGCTGAGCCACAGCGGCCAACAGGAAGCGGAGGTCTCATGTCAGATTAAACTGAAAAATGGCTCTGAAAGCTGAGATCCAAGCCAACCTGGTGACCGTCGTTTAGATGTTTTCAGCCACATTCACAGAAAGCAAACATTTGCCACATATATCCGCTTTTTCACTGCAGTCTGAACGATTCCGATCGTTTCACCTCTAAAGAAATCCAGTCTGTTATTTCCAAATGTGGGACTAATTCTGACATCAACCTGATTGTTTTCAGAGCGGCTGCAGTCTGAACAGTCCAACGTTTATCTGACTTTTATGGCACTAGCTGTGATTCCATGGCAAATATGCTCAAAAATGAGTTAATATTCCACTAATGTTGAAAAAACATACCTGATTTTTTATTTTTTACAATTGTGGTGTTTCCTTTAAATTAGAAATTAAATTAAAATAACACTTGAATAAGTTTGATAAGTGATAAATCATTTAAAAACACACCACAGCATCATACTCCATCCACTTCCTGTCTTCTTCTTCGTGGTTTTTGCTAGTAGAAACATCCGGTTGTTGATCATGTGACTCATGATGAGGAGAAACAAAGTCTTTTAGTTTTTTTTTTATGAACTTTATTTGTTACAGTAAACAACACAACTGTGCTGTGCACATATCACAAAAATTACCAGGGGGAGCATAAAATAAAACATAATGACAAGAAAATGACAGTCAAAATAATCTTGCATAAAGAAAATAGTACTAATTGTGACATATGTGCCAGATGTTACAGTGAATTAACATAAATAATCCAAAATTCCAAGTTGATTGAAGCCCATAGTGTTGTTTTTGCTTTTTGATTAGTTGAAGGTCAAATTGTAGACAGGGCCGGCCCAAAGTATAAGCAAACTAAGCAGCTGCTTAGGGCCCCAGGGCCACTAAGGGGCCCCCTCAGTGGAGCTGATTTTTTTTTTAGTAATAATTTCTATGTCATTATAATATCAAGAATACACAATTTCACTGTGAAGTTATTTGTTAAGATAAAGGTTTGTTTTACTTGGTAATGTAATGTAAAGAGTAGTAAAGCTGCTAGTAGAAATTAGCTGGATAGCGACCTGGACCGGTCCAGTTCAACAGCCAGAACCAGTGGTGGGAAGTAACGAAGTACTTCGTTACTGTACTTAAGTACAATTTTCATGTATCTGTACTTTATTTAAGTAGATTTAATAATGGATACTTTCTACTTTTACTCCACTACATTTTACAGTAAGTATCTGTACTTTCTACTTCACTACATTTCTACGTTACTCGTTATACCCAAGTCTCGTTGCGCTTTTTGTCCGTTAAAATGTGAAGTTCAGGGACTTAAGGTGGCGCCGTAAAATCCAAGCATAACGTGACTTAGTGTCTGTTGTCACCCATCGCCTCCACCTTTACTCGCACGCGGAGCTCCAGACATGCGCAGTGGTTTCCTCTGAGCGGGAGAAGATGTCTGTCTGATCGTCAGTAATATAATAGTTGCATAAATCATAAGATATGGCGACATGTAAAATCAGCAGCGCTTCGCTTTCACAGACGGTGGGACTTTGTCCAACTTTTAGCATCACTTGGAAGGAAAGCTTAAAGAAAGGTAAGATCTGTGGACGTGATGCTAGCAAAGCTAGCTGTACTGAGACACATGTTGCATCTGGATGAAAGAAAGTTGTCACTCATGCGCTGAATTATTGTGTGGAGGTGTTGACTGAGGTGTCGCAGATATGGGACAACGCTGTGACCAAAGTGCAATATAGTGATATGACATTCAGGAACGATCTGATTCTTCTGGACGGATCTTTACTTAGTCCTAAAGGACTGAAGCCTCACTGAGAGCCGTTCTTTGTTCGTTCTGCGTACATACACTGCAGTAGCTACTATTTTATTTATATTTAATTGGCGAATAAATAAAACAAGAACATAAGAACGCAGAGCATGCTCACTGCTCTTTGTTTTCATCACCTGTCATGGTGGCAGACGTTGGACCAGGAGGGAGGATGAGAACAGTCACCTCCTTCTGCTTGGTTATTTCTTGCTTATTGAGCTTGGTCAGTGTTCATAGTTGACCATTATTTACTGTTAAATGCTATGTTTAATGGTGCAGACAGTTGTGGTTTCTGACATGGAAAATATGGGCAACCGCCCAGGGCATTATTTTTTTTAGGGATGGTAGGAGACCTTTACGGATAGTAGCACAGAGATGAAAGCAAAACAGAATGAAATGAGTTGTAATTGATACTGGTTAAATTTATTTCAGCTCTAAGTATTTAATATCTAGGTATTTTTATGGGAATGTGTATTTTCAGATCAATTTGAGAAGCAATTTTGATAGGTGCACTTAATTTTATTGTGTCATGTAGTGCAGGATGCTGGTCTTGGTCTTGTCTTGGTCTCAGGTTCGGTGGTCTAGACTACAATTCTGCTATGTGGCTCCTTGGTTGCATGTCCTCCACTGCCCACTCTTTCACTGCGTCTTTGATTCATTTTGTCCAGCTGCAGACTGTTAGACTGTCCAATCAGAGTCAGGTATTGTGTAGTTGGTGCTTATAATCAGTTTTCAGTTAACTAAATTCANGAAAAAAAGTTGTCACTCATGCGCTGAATTATTGTGTGGAGGTGTTGACTGAGGTGTCCATATATGGGACAACGCTGTGACCAAAGTCTGTAATATAGTGATATGACATTCAGGAACAATCCGATTCTTCTGGACGGATCTTTACTGATTCCTAAGGACTGAAGCCTCACTGAGAGCCGTTCTTTGTTCGTTCTGCGTACGTACACTGCAGTAGCTACTATTTTATTTATATTTAATTGGCGAATAAATAAAACAAGAACATAACGCAGAGCATGCTCACTGCTCTTTGTTTTCGTCTCCTGTCATGGTGGCAGACATGAGGGAGGATGAGAACAGTCACCTCCTGCTGCTTGGTTATTTCTTGCTTATTGAGCGTGGTCAGTGTTCATAGTTGAGCGTTATTTACTGTTAAATGCTATGTTTAATGGTGCAGACAGTTGTGGTTTCTGACATGGGCAATATGGGCAACTGCCCAGGGCGTTATTTTTTTAGGGATGGCAGGAGACCTTTACGGATTGTGGCACAGAGATGAAAGCAAAACAGAATAAAATGAGTTTTAATTGATACTGGTTAAATTTATTTCAGCTCTAAGTATTTAATATCTAGGTATTTTATGGGAATGTGTATTTTCAGATCAATTTGAGAAGCAATTTTGATAGATGCACTTAATTTTATTGTGTCATGTAGCGCGGTGTGCTGGTCTTGGTCTTGTCTTGGTCTCAGGTTCGGTGGTCTAGACTACAACTCTGCTATGTGGCTCCTTGGCTGCATGTCCTCCACTGCCCACCCTTTCTGTTGGATTTCTTTCAAAATAAAAGCCACTAGTGGCAAAAAAAAAGTGAAGTTCATGCTATGTTAGGACTAGGGCTGTATAAATAAATCGATTTGGTGATATATATCGATATTTTCTGCCCTCGGAAAGTATCGATTTTTCATCCGCGAGTATCGATCCGATAAACCATAGGGGTCCACAGCCTGACAGCTCTTTTTAACGTCTAGTTTGTTACGGCGTAGCAGCAAGACTCCGCCTCCCTCAGTCTAACTTTCAACTCGAGCTTAAAGTGCACATTATAAACTACACACCAGTTTTTAAATTGTGTTAATAGGCCAAGTAAAACTGGAGTTATGCTAAAATATTTTTCCGAATGTCAGAAATGTCAAAAGCGCCGCCATTCCCCGGCTTTTCCGATTATGTGAGAGGGAATGAGCTTCCAAACGTACGAAACGAAACATTATATTCCTGTGTTTTTGGAAATATAAAATCTTCAATAAATAACGATGGGCTGTATTTTGTTGCTGAGGAACGAAGTAAAGTTGCGCAAATAACCGTGAAAGAGAAGCGGAACGGAGCAGCTGCAAAAGCAGTAAAATCGCGAAATTAATGCAAATTTCGACTGGTAGCATTCACTTCGTTATTAGCTTTTAGCTTAGCGGTTTCTGTTCTGTATATAAAGGATTACCTGAAGAATGAACATGGTTGATAACATCCGGGCGCAGCGGCAATGTGTTTTGAGCAGGAAGAGGAAAAACC
>NW_006800904.1:5713-9775 GCF_000485575.1 Poecilia formosa | reverse complement strand
GCAGACTGTTAGACTGTCCAATCAGAGTCAGGTATTGTGTAGTTGGTGCTTTTAATCAGTTTTCAGTTAACTAAATTCAAGTCTATGGAACACAAAATGTCACTAAAATCACTCTGTCCTTCTAAAATCTTTCAGAAAATCGTAAAAATGCACTGAATCGTAGCAAATTGTATCGCTCAACAAATATTGTGATAAATATCGTATTGTGACCAGAATATTGTATATCGTATCGTTAAATTATTGTATTGCTACACCCCTAGTTAGGACAGGAGACGAGATGTTTCCATCCCTGAAATTATGATGCATAGAATCACATATCTATGTCTAAACTATGTTACAAAGTAAACACAATAAAAACATGCTTTATCTGTGGCATTGTTCATTAAAATGGCACATTTCTGATGTATTAAAATTAAATACGATTTGTTCATTAATATTGTATTTGCGATTCAGTAAGTACTTTTACTTTTAATAAGTATTTTTAAAAACCAGTACTTTTTTACTTTTACTTAAGTACAAATGTTATTGTGGTACTTTTACTTTTACTTGAGTACATTTTTGTCTGTTTATTTGTACTTTTACTTAAGTACATTTTTTGAGTACTTTCTCCACCACTGGCCGATCCCTGGTTACCGATCTTTAAAAAGCCTGAGCTGCTGATTTTGGTTTTGGCTGATATGAAGTTTTTTGTCTGAAATGTTGCTAAATAAAGCAAGAAAGTCACTGAGCTGCAACAGTGGGTGAATATTGATAACTGTAAACGTTCAGACCTGTTGGTCTGTCAGTCAAACCTCTCACTGCAGAGCAGAAGAGGACAGAGGCTGATGCTTAAACCTTTGCTGATGAAGATAAGATCAGTTTCACATGTAAGTATCAGCCAATCACGATTCCCCAAAATTAAGGAAATCGGCTCCCAGAAATCAACTGGTTGATAAACCAGTTGGCCAATAAATGTGTCCTATATTATACATGTATATAATGTAAACAGCCAGAGATGCAGTCAGTTTATAGCAGGTGTGTGAATGACCTGATGATCGGACTGCTGACTGCAGCCGGTCCACACTGTTAGCAGAACTAGAGGGCCCCAAAACCAGATTTGGCTTAGGGCCCCATGGAGGCTGGGGCCCATGGAGGCTGGGGCCGGCCCTGATTGGTAGCATTAGCTCAGCTGATTCCTCCCTCCAGGAAGCCACCAAACTGAACTCCTGTCCAAATCCAACTACAATAAAGATAAAAAAGAGAAAGAAAATGGAAAGTTAAAATAACAAATAATGCCAGTTTGATGAATCAGATCTAATCCATTTCAGATGCAAAAAACGTTCTGGAATCTATTATTGACATTTTATAAATTCCACAAATCAATCAGAAGGTTTGACAAATGTTGTATTTATTCTGCTGTTAGTACAGAATAATCTAGTTAGGTTTGAAATATCTAGATCACATGTGTCAAACTCAAGGCCCGCGGGCCACATGTGGCCCGCCATGTCATTTTATGTGGCCCCCCTAGCATTTTATAGGCCGACATTGACTTACAATAGGTTTTGAGCATGAATTGACGACAAACTACATCTCCCACAATGCATTCCGATTGTTACCAGCCAACATTACGGCTTCTCGCCACTAGAGAGCAGCAGAGTCACCTCAAGCTGCTTATTAATTTTCCCAGCGAATAAAACTGAGACATCGACAAGCTAACATCAAAACGTCCAAGAAAAGAAAAANTGATCGATAATAGCTGCATAAATCATAAGATATGGCGACATGTAAAACCAGCAGCGCTTCGCTTTCACGGTGGGACTTAGTCCAACTTTTAGCGTCACTGGGAAGGAAAGCTTAAAGAAAGGTAAGATCTGTGGACGTGATGCTAGCAAAGCTAGCTGTACGGAGACACATGTAGCATCTGGATGAAAAAAAGTTGTCACTCATGCGCTGAATTATTGTGTGGAGGTGTTGACTGAGGTGTCCATATATGGGACAACGCTGTGACCAAAGTCTGTAATATAGTGATATGACATTCAGGAACAATCCGATTCTTCTGGACGGATCTTTACTGATTCCTAAGGACTGAAGCCTCACTGAGAGCCGTTCTTTGTTCGTTCTGCGTACGTACACTGCAGTAGCTACTATTTTATTTATATTTAATTGGCGAATAAATAAAACAAGAACATAACGCAGAGCATGCTCACTGCTCTTTGTTTTCGTCTCCTGTCATGGTGGCAGACATGAGGGAGGATGAGAACAGTCACCTCCTGCTGCTTGGTTATTTCTTGCTTATTGAGCGTGGTCAGTGTTCATAGTTGAGCGTTATTTACTGTTAAATGCTATGTTTAATGGTGCAGACAGTTGTGGTTTCTGACATGGGCAATATGGGCAACTGCCCAGGGCGTTATTTTTTTAGGGATGGCAGGAGACCTTTACGGATTGTGGCACAGAGATGAAAGCAAAACAGAATAAAATGAGTTTTAATTGATACTGGTTAAATTTATTTCAGCTCTAAGTATTTAATATCTAGGTATTTTATGGGAATGTGTATTTTCAGATCAATTTGAGAAGCAATTTTGATAGATGCACTTAATTTTATTGTGTCATGTAGCGCGGTGTGCTGGTCTTGGTCTTGTCTTGGTCTCAGGTTCGGTGGTCTAGACTACAACTCTGCTATGTGGCTCCTTGGCTGCATGTCCTCCACTGCCCACCCTTTCTGTTGGATTTCTTTCAAAATAAAAGCCACTAGTGGCAAAAAAAAAGTGAAGTTCATGCTATGTTAGGACTAGGGCTGTATAAATAAATCGATTTGGTGATATATATCGATATTTTCTGCCCTCGGAAAGTATCGATTTTTCATCCGCGAGTATCGATCCGATAAACCATAGGGGTCCACAGCCTGACAGCTCTTTTTAACGTCTAGTTTGTTACGGCGTAGCAGCAAGACTCCGCCTCCCTCAGTCTAACTTTCAACTCGAGCTTAAAGTGCACATTATAAACTACACACCAGTTTTTAAATTGTGTTAATAGGCCAAGTAAAACTGGAGTTATGCTAAAATATTTTTCCGAATGTCAGAAATGTCAAAAGCGCCGCCATTCCCCGGCTTTTCCGATTATGTGAGAGGGAATGAGCTTCCAAACGTACGAAACGAAACATTATATTCCTGTGTTTTTGGAAATATAAAATCTTCAATAAATAACGATGGGCTGTATTTTGTTGCTGAGGAACGAAGTAAAGTTGCGCAAATAACCGTGAAAGAGAAGCGGAACGGAGCAGCTGCAAAAGCAGTAAAATCGCGAAATTAATGCAAATTTCGACTGGTAGCATTCACTTCGTTATTAGCTTTTAGCTTAGCGGTTTCTGTTCTGTATATAAAGGATTACCTGAAGAATGAACATGGTTGATAACATCCGGGCGCAGCGGCAATGTGTTTTGAGCAGGAAGANTGATCCAAACAGATCAACTGAACTCTGAGTGTTTTACCCTGCGCGGTCCGGTGAGCGCTTTTACAAGGATTATTTATTTATTTTTGCGTGGTTTTGCTTCTCCGAAATGGACAGATGTTACGTCTACAGCTCCTCCAGAGTAACGTGAACCCAGAAGGCTCCATTTGTTAAATCCGCTGGATGAGTTACTCCCAGCGGTTTTTAAGTCTTCGCAGTCCGCAGTGGTTGAGCTGCGGACTGCGCATGTTACAGTCTAATTAACTTTTGCATCGTCATTTATTTCCTCAAGATAAACTGCCGGCTCCTCAAATGGATTAACACAACGTTGCATTCTCTTTAGTTTTCTCTGGTCTGTAATGGAGACTTGAATTTAACGTGTCATTTCAACCAAAGGTTTGTAATGCGCTTCCTAACCATTTTTATTTGTAAGTATTGATTTTATTTTTTAGCCATTTAGCCAAGTCTCTGTAGAACCATTTGTCTCTGCTAATGACATCTTCAATACATTGTTTGATCCCAGGCTTAGTTTATGGGAATAGACAGAAACAGTTACCATTATACAGTTTGAATGGTTGATTTTATTTTTGAACCATTTTAATTTTGAGATGTTGATTTTATTTTTGAACCATTTTA
>NW_006800904.1:0-3825 GCF_000485575.1 Poecilia formosa | reverse complement strand
TGTACCGTCAATGTGGCCCGTTGAGGGGGGCCAATATGCTGAAGTGGCCCTCGGTGAAATTGAGTTTGACACCCCTGATCTAGATGTTATAGTTTTTAAAGTACAACACATTAAAAAAGCTCAAGACAGTGAAAAATTAAGTGTAATCGCCCTTCAGCTATGTTCCGAATTAGATGCTACATTTGGAAGCTAACTTCAGCTTCGACTGATAGCTGGACACAATATAGATAATGGATGGATGGATGGATGGATGGATGGATGGATGTTGGAGCGTTTCAGGACGTCTGAATAATTCTAAGCATTATTAATAATCCTGCAGTGACGAGGAGTCTTTGTTAATCTGCTGCCTTCCAGAGGAGCCAAACCGGAAGCTGAGGGACATTCAGCTTGTTTGGTGGTTTTATAGAAGATTTTTAATTTTACTGCTGAGATGTTTTCACCGGCCTTCACAGAACATTATAGCCAAATTTTATATTTTATTATGATTATAATAAAATTATTTTTTGATAAATTTGTATATAAAACTGATTAAGATCCTGATATTTGCCTTTAACTGTTTTTAACAATTTTGGCTAAACGTCCATTGATTCAATTATTTGTTTTTGTTTGTGACATATTAATAATCTGAAGGCTGTAGGCGGATTGTTTCTGTCATTGGTATAATTGTGTCCATCACTAGCAGGTCTACTTATCAATTTATTCATTTCTTTGACACATTTGTGAAGTTTAAGTTTCCTGTTTCGCTCCTGCAAGGAGTCAAAGCAGATGAACAGGAGCAACAAAAAGTTTACAGAAATATTAATATAATGTAATGAAGGGGCGGGGCTCTGCTTTTATAACTACACAAATAAAAACCAACAAAACAAACCATCAGGCAGCTTAACTGTCAGTTTATTGTTTTGTAATAATGAGCCGTTTCTGTGCTGTGGATGAGCTCATGTAAATTATGAATATTAATTTAACATCTGCTGTGAAACTTTTTGTTCTTTATATCATTTAATCTTCCAGTTTCATCCTGTTTCACCGTTCAGCACTGAACTGACCGCTGATGTCCAGAATGTGACCAACGTCCCGAACCGGAGGAGGCCGGGTTGAAGCCTCAGCGAGCCGCGCGGCTTGGCAGCGTTTCACAATCTGCCGCATAATGCGACGCAGATGCGCGTAACAGCGCAGAGCGGGAGTGCTCAGGCCATGAGATAATGGCGAACAGAGGCCAGCCGGCTCTGCCACCGCGCTGTGTGTGTGTGTGTGTGTGTGTAGAGTCACACTAAACCCACCAGCGGATGTTTTACATCCCCTTTCCGCTCAATTACCGCCTTTCGAGGTCACAGATATCTGTCCAAGATAACTCTGGTGTTTTGGTGTTTTTATACTTTCACATTTCTGCTAAATCACAGGGACTATTTGTTTCCTCCCACAAATGTCCGTAATGAGCAGCTCTTCCTCATAATGACTCAGTCTGAGGCCTAATGCGGCTCGTAAACTTTGCTGCCGTTCTTGGCTGCAGCGTCTGCTCCTTGTTGGTTCTTGGCTCAGTCCAAGTTTTCCTCAACTCGTGATTTTCTTTATTAGATTCACAATCCTGAAAGTTTTTCCTCGAGCTGTTTGTGTTTGTTTGCTCATGATCACTGAATAAGTTTAATGGGTGTGTGTGTGTCTCTGTGTGTGTGTGTGTGTCTCTCTGTGTGTGTGTGTATCTCTCTGTGTGTGTGTCTCTGTGTCTGTCTGTGTGTGTGTGTGTGTGTGTGTGTGTGTCTCTCTGTGTGTGTGTGTATCTCTCTGTGTGTGTGTCTCTGTGTCTGTCTGTGTGTGTGTGTGTGTGTGTGCATTCCTCCCTGGGACTCATCCGGCTCTCCGGATCTCGTCTCTCTAATCCTGCCTTCCTGTTTTCTTGCAGGAGAAATGAGGCGATGTGATAATTAGCCGATAGCCGCCGCAGACGCTTCACCTGAAACATCCAACACCAAACGTCACGTTTCAAACAAAATGTCCAGAAAAATATCCTGCTGTGCAAAATTTTCAGGCTGTTGCTCATGTTTTTGGTATTTTGCTTCTGGAACCAGATTACGTTGGGATTTTTAAAGTGTTCTGTGTTTTCCAGGCACATAAAGCCTTTCATAGATAATCAGCATCTATGTTACCTCCAGATGATTTAAAATGCAAAATATATCAGACATGACTTGGAGTGCTGTGGTGGTGCAGGGGTTAAGCACAACCCACATGTGGAGCTAAGCCTTGAAGGCGGAGCTAGGTCCACCCAGGCGTTTTAACAGTTGAATGGTTGCCATGGAGACTAACGGACTTCTCAAACATGAAAAATCAAAGCAACACTCCATTACAACGTTAGCTTTGGTTGTATTTACCCAGAATGCCCTGCGCTGTAGTTTCTGCTTTTGGAGCGGTCTCCGGTCTGACCAGAGGTCAGAGGTCGATTAAGGTTCAAATCACTCTCTGAGTTCCAAAAGTCATAAATATGTGATGAATATTTTTAGACTTTATGAATTTGCAGATTTTTTTCTAGAAACTTTCTGAGATAATGTCAGTGTTTCTGAGTTTTTTGGTGGAAACGTTGTCCGCTCCTGAAAATCTCTCCTTTTGGTGAAAGCACTTCGTTTCATACTTGACCCGTCCAAACTGACTCGTTTTACAACAGCAGTCTGAAATTGTGCAAATATGAATCTCTTTTCATGGAAATGACATTTATTAATCGTTTTGCTGTTTGTGGACGGCGGACATGTTGGGGTCGACCTTCATCTCCTCGTGTTTCTGAGCTATCAGCTGACATCCAGGAAACTCAGGGCCGGTTTCCTAACTCCACCCTCTCTCTGTCACAAACTCTCCGTTTTGCTGCAGTTGTGTTACATGCTGGCCCGAGTCCACCACATTTCTCACATTGAGCCAAATGTTAAAACAAAGAAATGCGCTTGGGAATCCAGCAGCATTTCTGATACGACCACAGGAGGCTCTTTCCACATTGGGAGAAAAGCAGGAAAACAGTTTGTGGCAGATTTTTGCTTCACATTCAGGAAATCCAAACCCACTTCAGGACAATCTGAGTGAGTCAGGCGGCTTGTTTAGTTTGTCAGTCGACTAACGCAGAGTTCAAACCGTTTATTGATAATGAGGCTCATTCTTTCCACCAAGAAAACATGTTGGAGGCATAAACTGAATATCAATGTCAGTATTTCCTTCACCTTTGGCTGATTAATTCAGTAGATTTTAAGCAGCAGCTGAAATGCAGCAAATAGTTTCTGTAGGTTAAAGCAGGAAATACAGCAGAATTTAAAATCCCTCTTTATGGCTTTATTTCCCTCTAAACTGTAGAATCTAAATATAGATTCTCTTTGTTCCTCACATTTAAATTTAAAGGCCCAGCTTTGTCTGCAAACAACAAAGGAACAACCCAGTTAAACTGTGGAAAAGAGGCTTTCTGAAGAAACATGTTTTTCCTGTGAGACTCAGAAAGAACTGCCAGATATTGTTCAGACTAGTAAATTTACCTTGTAAAAACTAATTTAGAATAGTGCTAAATATACACCAAGATTATTTAGATTTTGTTCCAAGTTTGGTTGTAAATGTGATGTTTGATGATTAAACGTCTTCAATTCTGCTACCTAAACATTTTAAATTAGATTTTGTTTCAGTCAAACATCTTCGTCTCTAATGTCGAGTTCAGCACAGAAAACTGAGCCAAAGTTTATTTGGGTTATATTTTAAATAAATACAAACCTGGTAGACATAAAAAGAGTTTCAGTGTTTGACCAAAAGATTAACGATGAATTCACAAAAACGACCTCTGACCTCTGACCTCTGGTCCTCCAAACC
>NW_006800903.1:75096-76339 GCF_000485575.1 Poecilia formosa | reverse complement strand
ATAACGAATGTGAGAGGGTTTGATAACGAATGTGAGAGGGTTTGATAAGCGAATGTGAGAGGGTTTGATAGCGAATGTGAGAGGGTTTGATAGTACGTGTAAGAGGGTTTGATAAGCGAATGTGAGAGGGTTTGATAGCGAATGTGAGAGGGTTTGATAGTACGTGTAAGAGGGTTTGATAGCGAATGTGAGAGGGTTTGATAGCGAATGTGAGAGGGTTTGATAAGCGAATGTGAGAGGGTTTGATAGCGAATGTGAGAGGGTTTGATAGTACGTGTAAGAGAGCTTGTAGGTTTTGGCCTATGGGGCCATAGTTGTTTGTCCTGACTGTCTCTGTGTTGGCCTGCGACAGACTGGCGACCTGTCCAGGTTAGCTGGAGATGGGCACCAGCAACCCTCCTAACCCCACTATGGGACAAGGTGTAAAGAAAATGAATGGATGATTCTAATCTAACTTTCATAATTATTATCTCTAGTTAATTTCAGCTCATGTATTATTGTCTCTATTTCTACATATTCTTGATCAGTTCCTGTACTTGTTTCTCTGAACAAAGATTATATTTTGTAGATGTTGCTCATGTTTCTTTTCCTTTCTTGTCACTGAAACATTTCTACTTATTCTAAAATCTACATTTACTTTCAGCCATAACTTTTCAATACCAATATCCACTTTATGATTAGGGGTGTAGTAATATAATAAATTCACGATACGATATGATATATGATATTCTGGTCAAGATACAATATGCATCACTATATTTGTTGAGCGATACAATTTGATACGATTCAGTGCATTTTTACGATTTTCTGAAAGATTTTAGGACAGAGTGATTTTAGTGACATTTTGTGTTCCATAGACTTGAATTTAGTTAACTAAAAACTGATTAAAAGTACAAACTACACAATACCTGACTCTGATTGGACAGTCTTAACAGTCTGCAGCTGGACAAAATGAATCAAAGATGCAGTGAGAGCATTAGTTTCTGTCATTTAATTCATGTGGATTTGACATAAAACTCAAAAGTTTAAACGGTAATCCAGGAGCAGAGTGGGGAGATTATCAGCCTCTGTAGACTCACAATATGCAAATGATTGCACTTATGTTTTTTCTTTTGGATACTAAGGCTTTCTTTGGATACTAAGGCTTTTCTACCTTGTCTCCCGGAGTTAGCCGTGGCTGTAAGCTGCTTTTGTCTAACTCAGGGGTCCCCAAGCTACGGCCCGCGGGCCGGATCCGGCCCGC
>NW_006800903.1:71788-74185 GCF_000485575.1 Poecilia formosa | reverse complement strand
CTGAACACCCCCTGGGGGGGGGGGGGGACTGCCCACGTTGAAAACCGCTATTTTAGACCATGGAGTCAAGAGGCTTTTGGCCACACCCACATGCTTTGACATAGAAAAATTATTTTGATAAGTTTTCACCTTCAATGGCTCAAGATTGTGGTGAGGCCTCGATCTCAAAAGCTCTAAGATTAGTTCGCTCATATACAATGTCAATAAAATAGACAAAATTACAAATTTGACCTAAAATGGCCAACTTCCTGTTGGGTTTGGAGACTTGCTCCAAGAGACTTTTTTGTAGGTCCTGACACCCTACATATATGAACAAAGTTTCATAATTCTGTGATAGAGCATGGTTTGGGGTTGATTTTTTAAAAAATACTCTAGGGGAGCTGTGGAGGAATTAGACCATGCCCACCAACTATTGCACTGCATTCCTGTTGGGGGGGTGGACAAGAATCGATCTCAGTGAGTTTGGTGCAGCTTTGCTGAAACATGGAACCTAGAGGCAGATGTATGGTGGCGGCATGACCTGTGACTTTGCTGTGGCGCCACAGCCACGACCTCCACTGAAAAGTCTTGGTGCGTTAAAGCAAGTGAAACCAACCTATCAGTCATCTGACACAAGATCATCTTGATTAGGTCATGAGAGCCACAGTGGGAGCTTTCCAAGTAAAAAAAGTAACTTCCTGTTCTGAGGGGGCGGGGCTTAGGTGAGGTCAGACTATGACTACGTAGGATCATCAGGCATCCAACCAGGATCCATCATTGCTGACCTTTTTATGAGAAAGTTATAGCGTTTTGTTTTTCGGTGTGTATGCCATGTTCGCCACTCTGCCACGCCCCGTGAACATATACAAAAAGTCAATTTTATTGATAAATTTTAAAACCTTTACTGCATTCTGACCAAGAATCGATCAATCAAATTTTATTTGTATAGCATATTTCAGCAGCAAGGCATTTCAAAGTGCTTTACATCATTAAACACAAAAACATAGAGTAATGTAACATTGAATAAACAATTAAAAACATAAAATTTCTTTCTTCAACCCGCACCCCTTTTCAAACCGTTTAGAACTTTAGTTAAAATTCCATTTAACTGGGGCTCTAACCCTTTAGGATTTTAATTGAAACGCCATCAACTGGGACTCTAACCCCCATTTAGCAAATCCCAATTTTTTTATGTTCCATAAGCACCTCTAAACAGGTGGGTTTTAAGTTGAGATTTAAAGGCACCCAGGGCTTCAGCTGTTTTATAGTTTTCTGGGAGTTTGTTCCAAATTTATGGTGCATAGAAGTTGAATGCTGCTTCTCCTCGTTTGGTTCTGGTTCTGGTAGATGTGTAATTATCAAACTAAATATTTCTCTTCAAACTAAATGTTTCCCATCAGACTAAAGCCGTTTTTCCTCTTTCTCCTCTATCAGACCTTCTCTGCTCCTGCAGCAGGTTCCTCCATACCTGAGAGCTTCCAGTCTCCAGTCTGGATCCTTCAGTCCAGCCGACAGCAGCTTCACTCCTGAGTCTCCTGGATGATTGTAGCTCAGGTCCAACTCTTTCAGATGGGAGGGGTTAAAGGTCAGAGCTGAGGCCAGAGAAGCACAGCCTTCCTCTGAGACCAAACAGCCTGATAAGCTGCAGACACACAATTCATCACATGATGAGAACATTGAGGTAGAGCCCAAGGTCTGAACTGGACATTTATAGGAGACAAAAATACTCAACAAACTGGTTCTTAACCTGTTAATAAGATGGAGTCGTAATAAGAATGTTTCAATGAATTTGAAATTTTAACAACTGCTGGGAGGAAAGGTCTGCAAAAATGCTCCTTTTTGCAACAAAGATGCAAAAATATCAGTCAAGTCCATAGATTCAGACTATCAGTGACATCCAGCTTTGTAAATAACTCTCTTCTTGGTTCTTTCAGGTTGAATTAAATTAAAAGCAGAATTGTTTCACTATTTATCATTGTTAGCCATATAACAGTGAGACATGTATAGTTATTATAATCTACTATTACCTATGCTATATATACTGTAGTATATATACTATATTACTATTATTAAAATCTGTTATTAAATATTATAATCTACTATTGTTATCATAATCTACTATTATCCCGGGGAAGACCCAGGACATGCTGGAGGGACTAGGTCTCTTGGCTGGCCTGATAACGCCTTGGGGTTCTCCCGGAGGAGATGGAAGAAGTGGCTAAATGGCCCAGGGAAGTCTGGGCCTCCCTTCTGAAGCTGCTGCCCCCGCGACCCGACCCCGGATAAGCGGATAAAAATGGATCGATGGATGGATGATTATATTTAGATCATTCTCATAACAAGTTATGGACAGAAATCTGGTCTCACCAGGATTGGTCACATTTTACCTGAGAGTCTCCAGGTTGCAGTTTGGACTCT
>NW_006800903.1:68760-70863 GCF_000485575.1 Poecilia formosa | reverse complement strand
ACAGCTTCTCTCTGAGAGGTTACAGCCACTCAGTCTGAGGAGACAGGGAGGAAAATCTGGTAGTAAACAATTCATCAAAATTTATGATAATCTTGGAAAGGCCGAAGGTTGTCTTGTTTTGCATCTCTTTATGTTGTCTTTTTTCACATCTACTTTATTCTATAGTTGGGCCTCCTGTCTGGAAGGACTGAACTACAGGCAACAAGAAAACTTGCAAGGTAAGGGAACTATAACATGCAACAATGGACTAAAGCAGTGGTTCCCAAACTTTTTCTCCGGCGGCCCCCCAATGGTTTCTGGGCCCCCTCTATGGATTACAAATGACTGTCTGGTTGAACAATGTGCGGGAGGGTTTGGGAGGGGGGAGAGAGGATTCTTAGAGACTCCCTGCCCCTGGGGTGGGGATCGACTTTTTGGGGGGCAAAATGAATGTACGTAGCTGAAAATAGACACCAACATCGGTAGCCTACAAGCTACTTGTTAAGCTAAAGGTTCTGTATTGATATTAGCTAGTCATCTTTTAGCTAACATTACCTGCATCCAACAGCTTTACTCAACTCAGTCGGTTAGTTTGGAGGGAAAAACTGAAAAGTTATTTGCGTTTTGCTGGTTTGCTGCCGTGATTCTAACACAAACCGACGTAGCTCCGCACAGCAGCAGCAGGTCTCCTTCACAGGTGGAAACCCAGCGCGAGCGTCGTAGCGCTCATGTTGCTTTTAAAGGCGGCTCGGAAAAACAGGTTACAACATGTTAACAACGGATTAAACAGTTTTAACTGCTGATAAAAGTGACAGAGGACACAGATATGGGAAGTGTGGAAGCCTCTACTGTATCAAATTGACATAGGAATAACAGAGAGATGGCCATTCTAAGGTAAAAACCCAGCACATACAGTGTTCATGGTTTGTTTTTTTCATCCAGACGCTTCCCGCGCCCCCCCTGCAATGGCATGGCGCCCCCCCTAGGGTGCGCGCCCCACAGTTTGGGAACCTCTGGACTAAATGAATCCAGTGTCAATCCTGAGAATCAAGGATGGGCTGAAGAACAGCATCAGACTTAGTTTGAGGATCAGCACCAAAGCTGGTTACAGGGAAAACAGCTTGAATCAAAGCAGAGAATCTCAGATTTTGTCTTTATCTTTTTTAGCTCTCTGGATACAAAGATGGAAAACGGAGCAGCAATTGGGAAAAAGCTGTTCCTTTATACAACAGTCAAATTGGTCAGTAGTTGTCCCAAAAGTTTTCCAAACAAAACTCCATTTGAGGAAAAAAAAAGTATGACACAACTAATGGAGGAGAAAAAATAAGCTGCTGGACACAAAACCAAAACTTTGCACTGAGTAAATGTTTAAGATGGGGACATTTTTCTTAGTATTTAAATGACAGAGTTCCAAAAACGCCCCACCAACCTGACACTAAATGTGCCCCTCAAAATGGTGGTGCCAAACAAACTTTGAGACCACATTACAACATTGAGTGATTCTCCCAGTATGTTATTAAACTTTTCTTGGGAGAAGAATATGCTCCCAATATGTTAAAGTCCTTATGTCATCACACAAGACACAACATATGAAGTCCAGACCAGATTACATTTTTAACAAAGAGGTTTCAATAAACTCAAATCTGGTCATAAAAGTTATACTGGCAGTCTTGACAAAGTAAATAAAAAGTGGGAGATGTCACAGACCAGCCAGCACTTGACTGTTGCATTCGAGCCCCTCACACTGACTTTAATCTAATGTTTAGAAGAGTTATTTCTAATAGTTTTCCAACTAATTTATTATTCTTTCTATTCTATTTCTATTATTCTTTCTATTCTTTCTAAAGCATACAAATATGCTTTATTGATCACGAAGGGAAATTAAATGTTGTTGGGACTCAATAATTCAATTTCATCAGAGTTATTGTCAGGCACGTGCAACATAATAACATAATAAGCCTTCTTACCTTTGACCTTTTGCCCATGATGCATGACGCAGTTGCCTCTCGCGCAGTGAGATAAGGCGGCTAACTGGAGCTCAGCATAGCGAACGTTCCAGATTACAGAACAGTTTTTGGTGAATTATTTATGGTGACTTACCCACTGTATAGCTCAGTGGGTAAG
>NW_006800903.1:66404-67657 GCF_000485575.1 Poecilia formosa | reverse complement strand
TAAAGAACAGAGGAAAGCCGTTGTGGTGGATGTAGCAATACCACGTGACCACAACATGAATGCCCTCCAGCTCCCAGGCCTCTGGTAGAGGACCCGAGCTCAGAGGATGAAGAGATTGAATTATTTATTATCACCAAACGTTTTTGGTGAATAAAGTGGAGCAGACTTGCTACTTGTCAGATGACGGAAAACGTTGAAAGTATCGTTTCTGCTTCAGCGCTTTAAGCAGAGAGGTAATGAAATACAACAGACACTGACAGGCCTCTGGTCTGGCTTACTCTGAAGAACTACTGAGTGGGAGGAGACAGCCAGGTGAGGAAAAACTGTTCTTATCTATTGATTCAGTATTTTTATCATACAGACATTAGGCTGCTGTTGATGTGCTATTAGCTAGCTGCTAGCTACGACTTTGCTAGCAAAGCTAGATAACTAAAAAGCTTCTTCCCTGTGTACGAGACACATCGCACGTTCAAAACTTATCATCTCCATAATGGATAAATGTCCGATCTTCTAATGTCCTTTCCTGCATAATGTACAGTGCATTTATTCTGGCGTTAAGTAAATGTATCTTAAAGGAGAATAGCACTTAAATAAAAGTCCAACAAGGACATTCATTTAGAATTAAAAATAACTCACCCTGAATTACCATGATAGATATAATGTGTGTCATTAATGAAGGGGAAAAAACTCAACCCAGACTTTAAGTTTAGGGTCTGGTTCGCAGAGTTTGATGTTAATTTTTTCCCCAATTATTCAAGTTAAGTAAAATAAAATATACCTCAGTTAAGTAAAATAAAATTGTAATCAAAACTTTTGGAATTGTAATGATTTCTTTTTTAAAAAACAAATTGTTTTGTTTAAAAAACTTTTTTTTAAATAAAAAACTAATTTTTGTCTTGTGAACTTAAAAAGTTATTTGCCAAACATAAACTTTTATTTGCACACATCAGAAATCTTTTGTTGCGATTTTGGGTCCTGCCCATGATGTCGTGAGAATCACAAGGAAAACTTTAAGTCAAACAAAAGCTTAGAATATCAAGAAAAGATTTATGACATGCACAAATAAGTTTGATTTGCAAAAAAAAATTCACTTCATGAGACAAATGTGTGATTTAAATGTTTAAAAAAGTTTTAAGTAAACCTCAGTAGGCTTTTCCCATAGTGACATGCATTAACAATTCAATTTTTGCTTTTGTTTTTTTCTCTTTTTTTGCAGTTCCACCTTAAAGTTTGATGCAGCTCTGCTTTCCTGA
>NW_006800903.1:62786-66290 GCF_000485575.1 Poecilia formosa | reverse complement strand
ACCACCAGCTCTGATTTACATATCTTGCTAAATTGCGGGTTTGAATATTGCAATACTTTCCTATAACAAAATAGACCTGCAGAAAGAATTTACTAATAATATATCTTACATATGCATAGTTGTATGCTCTGTATAGAGATTTACCTTAGCTTTGATTGTATATTTCACAATTTTGTAATTTATCATTGTTAATTAAACTCTGAAAGTTGAGAGGCTTTGTTAATATTCTGTCCTAGAATGTTGATAGATGTGCCCTTTTTTTTTTTTTGAGCACCTGCCCTTTTAGTGGTCTCTGCATGGCCCTGGTTATTGTAGATTATGATAGCTGTTGGCAGGAAAGATCTCTTGTAGTGACCTCCACTACAATGAATTTGAAGAAGCTTCTGACTTATATTATTTGTATTCTAAATCAGTTCCTCTACATACAGAGAACAATTTCTTCTACTTGTTCTCTGTATGTAGATGATCTTTTCTAGATGTTGCTCATCCTCCTCATTGAAACATTTCCACTTTGCCCTCAGCCGTATCTGCTTCATAATATCATTTATCGTCATGTTTTTAACTTCCTGTCCATCAACCAATAAGCTTTTTGTATTTTCTCAGTCTGCCAATGAGTGGACACATGCCCCACCCAGCCTATGATGCTCCTGGTTTGTGAAGACAGAGAGACAAACTGAACTCTGATAGGAAACAGTTTAAACAGATTTTCTCTCTCCAACCTCTTGGTTCCACATGGAGCTATACTTGGCCCCCTGCTGCTCCGACTACCATGTCATTGTGGTTCCAGTAGATGGGTTGGTTTCCCAGGTTCATTCAGCACCATGGGAAAGATTCCTACAGTTTAAATGGGCAGCAGTTTGCAAAGAAACAGTCAAAATTAACAGAAATTATTTGAGTTGGTTAGCTTGTTATGAGACAAAATGAGGTTAAAATTGTATCCATTAATTTATAAATGCCAGAATCTTAAACTAAATATTTCTCTTCAAACTAAATGTTTCCCATCAGACTAAAGACGTTTCTCCTCTTCCTCCTCTATCAGACCTTCTCTGCTCCTGCAGCAGGTTCCTCCATACCTGAGAGCTTCCAGTCTCCAGTCTGGATCCTTCAGTCCAGCCGACAGCAGCTTCACTCCTGAGTCTCCTGGATGATTGTAGCTCAGGTCCAACTCTTTCAGATGGGAGGGGTTAAAGGTCAGAGCTGAGGCCAGAGAAGCACATCCTTCCTCTGAGACCAAACAGCCTGATAAGCTGCAGACACACAATTTATCACATGATGAGAACATTGAGGTAGAGCCCAAGGTCTGAACTGGACATTTTCATGAGACAAAAATATTCAAGAAACTGGTTCTTAACTTGTTAATAAGATGCAGTTGTAACAAAAGTTTTTCAGTTAATTTGAAATGAGAATGTTGAGGTAGAGCCTAAGATCTGAACGGCTGGCTGGCTGCCCAGAGTTACCTGAGAGTCTCCAGGATGCAGTTTGGACTCTTCAGTCCAGCAGAGAGAAGCTTCACTCCTGAATCCTGCAGGTTGTTGTTACTCAGGTCCAGTTCTCTGAGACTGGAGGACTGGGAGCTGAGAACTGAGGACAGAGCTTTACAGCTTCTCTCTGAGAGGTTACAGCCACTCAGTCTGAGGAGACAGGGAGATGTCAAGAACACCTGAGATCATCCCACTTCCCCATGCTAGATTTTAGTTTAATAGTAACAATAAATAGTTACCTTTAAAATTAATCTCACAAGTGACATCAAGTAGAGTCGGACAGTATATAAAATTAATCTGATTGTGTGTTGTGTCCTGCAAACTTTGCTTTAATTCTACTTTTTTCTAGTTAATCATTAGAGATCATTGTCAGGTAGAGAGAGAGAGTCATGAAACAGGAAGAACAGAGATAAGCAAGGCTTTATTTGGTAACAAATTTAACAACTTAAACTTTCCAAAGTAAAGGTTGGGCAGGCAACAGATGAAGGACTGTTAAGCAGCCCAGCATCATTAGAACAGACATCATGTCATGTTTCCAAGACGGTAATGGTTATGAGATCATCTAATCAACCAATGAAACAGGCACAGCAACAGTGCTAGCAAATACAAAGTGTGGATAAACCCTATAAAAAGGTGAATCCAGAAGAGGAACCTTTGGTTGGATCCTCCGGCAGCTTCGAACCAAGAAGATCAAGATGGACAAAGAACTCTGCAGTTGAAGAAGAGCCAGGGCCACAGAGCCAGACTGTTCTGCATATGAGGACCAACCCATCAACCCCACAATATGTGGCTTCAAATTGCACTTCTCTCATCAGGTGGGTTCAGACTCCAAAGACCAAGGCAAAGAGGAAGAACTGGTGTGTTCCTTCCATGAGACCAGCTCGTCTACATCTCAACGAACCAGAAAGATCATGAGACAAGGTGAAGGGAGCGTCAGAGCCCCAAGACAAGAAGCTGAGGACCGCTATACGCATGAGGAAGTCACCCTAAGATCCAAAAGCTGCCGCGCTTAGTCAGCACCCAAGGCCTTTGTGACCTCACCATCAGGCGGCACCCATTTTCATTTAGCACATGCTAGTAGCAGACATGAAGGAGATTTTTCTCTTCAAACTCATACGCCCTCATAATCAGTTCAGTTAAATCTAAACTTAGCAACTTTTCGTTTTTTAACCGTTATAAACGTGATATTCAATTGACCTGTCATGACTCAAATTTTGGTGTCTGCCCCCCTCTACTGTGTGCTGCATCGTTGTGGAAAACCTGGAGCGGCAAAAATATCTGGGGCTTATAGTCCAGTGTGGCTTATACAAGTACAAAATATATTTTCTTTCTAAAATTAGACCGTGCGGATTATGATCAGGTGCGCTCTGTAGTCCGGAATTTATGGTAGTTGACTGCAGGCTGCTCAGTCTGGCTGATTCACAGGGGGAAGAAGGGTGGAACATCTGGAAGGGGGTCATTAGAAACCAGGCTAGTATTTCTTGGCGCCAACTTAAACAGTTCAGTTCTGGACAGGGTAAATCCCATCAGATTTAGGAAACTCAATTCATCTGTTAGATGGAGAGCTGGATGTACATCACACCTCTCAGAAGAGGAAGTGGAGGGAGAAGAAGAGGGGTGGATGTTGCACAACAACAGGAAATAGTCAACAGTCTGAGAAGACGGAGGAAAACGTTACATAATTCTTCAAAATGTACGCTTTTTGTTTTAGTCAACGATGTTCTTTTTCCACAGATTGAAAAAAAATTCATATTTTCCACATCTTTATGACACATGTATTGTGAATTGGTTTATTCTATAGTTGGGCCTCCAGCCTTAAAAGATAGCAATACAGCAGCCATCAATCGTTGATAAAGAATGACTCAATATTTACTTCATCATTAACAAACTTATTTAAAAAATAAATGCAATAACAATGTGTGTCCTTACAGAGCTTTGTTGGAGGCTTTAACCACTGGCAGCAGCCTCAGAAGAGCCTCCTCTGAAGCAGAGTATTTCTTCAGGTCAAACACATCCAGATCTT
>NW_006800903.1:53359-59863 GCF_000485575.1 Poecilia formosa | reverse complement strand
GGAACATCTAAAACTTACTGGTTCAGTTTACAGCAGGTAGAAACAGCTCACCTCTCTGATGGTGGAGATCCAGGAGATTTAAAGAAAATGGGACGACCCTTTGACCTGTCGCTCTTAAAGGAGACACAGCTGGGTTCTGGTTCTGGTTCTGGTTCTGTTTTGCATCTCTTACTGACCCTGATAAAAAAAAAAAGTCAAGATAACTTTTTAATGTGGCCCTCTGTAAAATAAAGAGTTGTGACACATAAAAGAACCAAACAGATCAACAGCTTGATGCTCTAAATGATTCCGATCAGAACCGGTCCAATCCTCCAACATGTTCCTGATCATTGATCCTCCTGAATAAATTACAGGCTCGTTTAAAGAGCAGAAAGATCTGATTCTCAGACAAACATGTTGGTTTAAATGACTGAGAGAAGTTTGATGATCTTAGTGTTGAGCTCTGACATGGAGAAGAACCAGGAGTCGTTTCCACTCTGACCATCCAAGGAGGATCTGATGGAGCTTCATTCAGAACCAGATGGTCAGTTAGAGAAAATCTTGTTCCAACTTTTTTCTTTCAGCATTAATCTGTCAGTTGTCAGATTTAGAGAATGATCCAAATATCAACCTAAAAATGAAATTTATTTATTTTAGTTTCTGTGCTAATATTCATATTTGATTAAATAAATGATTGTTTTTTTGGAAAAAATTAAGTTCATACAAAACAGAAGAAAATACAATTATATGTTTAAATGATTGTTTTATTTGGAAAAAATTAAGTTGATGCAAAACAGAAGAAAATACAGTTGTTTGTGGTTCAAAGGTCCTGTCAACATGATAGTTTATGTAAGTTTTTCCTGATTGAGAAGTGAGTTCATTCTGGTTATTTTTTCCCCGTTATTCATCAGCAGTAATTGCTTATGTAATTGTCTCAGTAAGTGGCCAGCAGGGGGCAGTATCACTACCTGAAAGATGGCTAAATGGATCTCACGGAAACATCGGATTGTAACAAATCCCCATCTAAACACACTTTGAGAGAGTTTGTTTGATTATTTTATAAACATTTAGAGATGAGCATATTAACAGCCTGTCCTAATCAATATTAGAAACGACGATTTCAATGAAATTAATAAAAAGAACGATTTTACACATCAGCTGAAGATTGTGGATAGGAGGCTCATCAACTCAAGTTTTATTTGTATAGCACAGCGGTTCCCAAACTTTTTCTCCTGCCCTGCCCCCAGTGGTTTTCAAACATTTTCTGGGCCCCTCTTTGGATAACACATGACTATCTGGTTGAACGACGTGTGGGAGGGGGTAGAGAAGATTCTTAGAGACTCCCTGCCCCTGAGGGGGTCGACTTTTTGGGGGGCAAAATGAATGTACATAGCTTGAAAAATTGTATGTAGGAGGCACTGATTCAATTAGTACGATTGGTTCATTATTGTCATTCAGCCATGTTTCTGTCAGAAATAAAACATCAATATTACGCTCAGTGATGACATCATTAATTAACAGAGTTTTAGCACAGAGAGATCTGGTGTTTAAAAGAGCCAGTTTAAGTGACTTGGAGGCTGAAAGTTCTTCAGTCTGAGGTTTGAATGAAGACCACTGCTTTTTGTATTTCTGTTTTTTTTGTAACTTTTCTTCTAGTGATCCGGACAGGTAATGTCCTGCTATGAAATTTCGGGGGGCCAGACACATTCTGGTGGAAGACAGGTGTAAAGATAATATCTGGACCCCGGTCTCAGACATCAGAAACGCAGAGCGCTGGATCCTCAGGGAGGTCAGAGGCAGGTGGCTTAGATGAAGTGAGGTCTGCTATGTTAGAGCAAAGGAGAGTCGTGCCGAGGCGATCCTGTTGATCCATTCCATCCGTAAATTTGAGAAACTCTGGTGTGGAAGACATTTCTTCAAAGGTATCTTGTGAGTGCAGGAGCAGAGAGGGACTGGGAATGAGGAGGTGAACCAGTCATTCTGTCCCCAGTCGATGTTTTATAAGTTTGTTTTGGGACACTTTGGTCCTGATAAGCGGACGCTTCCATCCTAGTCAGACATCATTGAGCCTGTTCCTCTGAAGCGATGGTCACATTGTTGTTCTTGTTGATAAAATGAAAAATGTTTGCAGTGAGCAGCCTTATCTCATGTTTGTTAGATTGTGTCCTCCTCTTCCAAAGAGGTGAAAGCACTGCCAGTAGATCCAGAGGTTATCGATGAAGGTCACTGAGCTGGCAGAACAGGTTTTAATCAGCCATTTGTTTATCATGTCCATCCTGGAATGTTTTTCGTCTCCCCATTGTGGCGATGGAATTGGACCACTGAGAAATAACTTTGTTTTTAATTTTCCCATAGTGTCCAGAAGAATATTAAAGTCCTTTTTTAGAATCTCCGATTATTGCTTTGCCAGATCGTTGGCTCCAACATGCACAACTAAAGTCTCCATGTTTGACTGATCAGCGGTTAGAGAGAGTAAATCAGATACAGTGTCACCAAGAAAAGAAACCACTCTGGTTTTCTTGGGATTGCAAACATGACTGATTCCATTTACTGTCTCATCTCCAACAATAAGCACTCTTTGCATACCTTTCGCTTTCCTGGTGGTTGCTTTGTTCTTTGGAGCTTTGGGGGGTGGATGTGCTGGTTTAGCTTCATTGTTGATATTTGAAGGTGGGTTTTCACTCAGAGGCTCAGGCTGGAAATCAGCTGTTCCAATAGAAATGTCAAATTATTTCTGTCACTTTTGGAGTCCTGGGAGATGGAGCACACTTTGCCAAGTCACTTCAGTAATGAGAACCGTCTGGCCTTTTTTTGGTACCCTGAAGGAGAAGTCCTTTTCATCCCTCCAGCACTGTGTCAAGCTTCTTCCAAAAACCCCAGGTTCTGTCTCTCCGGGGTAAATTCTGGTTAGATTTTCAGCGTCTCTTCACACAGCTGCACCTGTCATAACCCTTTGCTGTCAAACCCATGTTTTTTTATTTTATTTTGAAGTTTGGGTAAAGTTGTGACCCAGATAATTTACTCCGTGGACCTTTTACATACAAAAGAAACTCATACAAGTCAAATTATTGTACATATACTAATACAAAAACTTTATTTGTATTTCATTCATTTATGTTTTATTCTGTGGTTAACCTTTTCTTTTTTTTCACAGGATAGTTTATACTACTGTGATGTCACAAGTTCACTTCTATAAACTAGATGGACGTGCTCAAGTCAAGTCCTTCAGAGCTCCAGTCCTGCAACTTTTAGATACATCCTTCCTCCAACAAACCGGGATCAGCTCTGAACAGGCCTGGTAATGAGCCATTCATTTGATTTAGGTGTGTTGGATCAAAGAAGCATCTGAAAGTTGAAGGATGGTAGCTCTCAAGGACTGGACTTGATTAATACTCAGAAGTTATTTAATTAATTTTTGCGGTACCAACAATCCATTTGGACTTTTTTGTCTCCATGATAACATGTTTCCATAGAGACATCAATGTAATTGATGTAATACATATGAACCAAAATTTCCCAGAAACTGCATAATGTTCTCATGACAACAGAACCAACAGAACTTGGTATCGTCTCCTGGCCACAATGACAGATATAAACAGTTACAGCAGTTAGAAACAGCTCACCTCTCTGATGGTGGAGATCCAGGAGATTTAAAGTTAATGAAATCTTCCTTTGACCTGTCGCTCTTAAAGGACACACAGCTGGGTTCTGGTTCTGGTTCTGGTTCTTGTTTGCGTCTCTTTCGGTTCCTGACAGAAACATGATTAAAACTGAATCTTTTCAGTCTGGATGAAGCAGCAAAGAGGAGCAGCAGCAGCTTCAGCTCACCTCTCTGATGGTGGAGATCCAGGAGATTTAAAGTTAATGAAATCTTCCTTTGACCAGTCGCTCTTAAAGGACACACAGCTGGGTCCTGGTCCTGGTCCTGGTTCTGGTTCTGGTTCTGGTCTGAGTCTCTGATGGATCCTGACAGAAACATGATGATTAAAACTAAATCTGTTCAGTCTGGATGAAGCAGCAAAGAGGAGCAGCAGCAGCTTCATCACCACGTCTGTTTTGGCCTGATATAGTGAACGCTGTGTGAAAAGGGCTGTGGACAGTTAGAGATGGTGACCTCACCTCTGACCTTTGCTCTGGCTCTCATCTTCCCCACACAGAGTGGTTTTAGAGGGAGGGACTCCCTCCTCTCTGTCCTCACACTGATCCATGCTGCTGAATTCACATCAGCTCACACACACTTTCTAGCTTCACCTGCAGAGGAAACACACATCATTCATCTGCACATCTTTTAAAATTACTTAAGTATTAAAAGTAATAGTACTTGCTGAATGGATTACCTAATCGCTAATATTAAGTGAACCGATTGTGTTTAATTTTAATGCATCAGAAATGTGCCATTTCAGGGATGGAAACATCTTGTCTCCTGTCCTAACAGCATCAACTTCACTTTTTTGCCTCTAGTGGCTTTTATTTTGAAATAAATCCAACTGAAAGGGGGGCAGGCGAGGACATGCAACCAAGGAGTAAGAGCAGTATTGTAGTCAAGACCACCAAACCTGAGACCAAGTCAAGACCAGCATCCTGCACTACATGACACAATAAAATTAAGTGCACCTATCAAAATTGTTTCTCAAATTGATCTGAAAGAGCCACATTCCCATAAAAACACCTAGATATTAAATACTTAGAGCTGACATAAATTTAACCATTATCAATTCAAACTCTTCATTCTGTTTTCCTTTTATCTCTGTGCCACAATCCACAGGGGTCTCCTGCCATCCCTAAAAAAATAATGCTGTGGGCGGTTACCCATATTGCCAATGTCAGAAATCACAACTGTCTGCACCATTACACATAATAATTAAGGCAATGCATTAACTGTAAACAACGCTCAACTATGAACACTGACCAATGAACAAAAAGCAGGAGGTGACTGTTCTGATCCTCCCTCCTGCTGCCACGTCTGCCAACATGACAGGAGACACAAAGAGCAATGAGCATGCTCTGCGTTCTTATGTTCTTGTTTAATTTATTTGCCAATTTAAAAAATCTCTCTATATATTTTTTTAATGAAAAGCCATTGCAGAGGGGGCGCAGGAAGCCATCTGGATGAAAAAAAAAAACATGAACGCTGTATGCACTGGGTTTTTACCTTAGAATGGCCAACTCTGTTATTTCTATGTCAATTTGATACAGTAGAGGCTTCCACACTTCCTATATTTGTGTCCTCTGTCACTTTTATCAGCAGTTAAAACTGTTTAATCCGTTGTTAACATGTTGTAACCTGTTTTTCCGAGCCGCCTTTAAACGCAACATGAGCGCTACGCCGCTCGCGCTGGGTTTCCACCTGTGAAGGAGACCTGCTGCTGCTGGGCGGAGCTACGTAGGTTTGTGTTAGAATCACGGCAGCAAACCAGCAAAACGCAAAGAACTTTTCAGTTTTTCCCTCCAAACTAACCGACTGAGTTGAGTGAAGTTGCTGAATGTAGGTAAAGTTAGCTAAAGTTATGTTCAGCTACATTCATTTTGCCCCCCAAAAAGTCGACTCCCCCCAGGGGTAGGGACAGGGAGTCTCTAAGAATCCTCTCTTCCACCCCCTCCCACACGTCGTTCAACCAGGCAGCCATTTGTAATCAATTGGAGGGGAGAGGGTAGGGGGGCAGATACACGAAAATATTTGGAAACCTCTGGATCAGACAGACACCTTCTCCCGCTCAGAGGAAACCACTGCGCATGTCTGGAGCTCCGCGTGCGAGTAAAGGTGGAGGCGATGGGTGACAACTGACACTAAGTCACGTTATTGCTTGGATTTTACGGCGCCACCTTAAGACCCTGAACGTCGCATTTTAACGGAAAAAAGAGCAACGTAACGAGTAACGCAACAGTTTAGTAGAAATGTAGTGAAGTAGAAAGTACAGATACTTACTGTAAAATGTAGTGGAGTAAAAGTAGAAAGTATCCATTATTAAATCTACTTAAGTAAAGTACAGATACACGAAAAATGTACTGAAGTACAACTTACTTCCCACCACTGCTTCAAACTGCAGAGAAATTAAAGTTTGAACTGAAATCAGGGGTGAAACTGTTCATCAACATCAGAGAGCAAAAACAGTCGAGGAAGTTCCTGATGAAAAAGTTCAAGTAGAAAACAAAGATAACTTACAGTTTGTTCAAACAATCCAAAGAGTTAAAGATAAACAGTTAAACAACAGACCGCCCCGACAAAGGTAAATTCAAACCGAAAGTAAATGTGACGGATTATGGGGTTCCATTTGTGTCAAAAATAAGTAGAAGTCATATGTGTAGATGTGTCGTTGCTATGTGTCGTTGGTCTATGTCGTTGGTCTATATTGGGTTCCATTTGTGTCAGAAAGTTTCTTTAGGCATTAGTCAGGGCAGCTAACGAGGTCAAGGGGTCCTGGCCCAGGAAAGGGGGCGCTAAATTTCTTTTTAAATCTGTGATATATCTTCATTTTAAGAAGAATTTTCACTGTTGGCATGTATTTGAACTTCTCTCTTTTATTT
>NW_006800903.1:52144-53105 GCF_000485575.1 Poecilia formosa | reverse complement strand
AATTGTGAATAAAAACTGAATGCAATGATGTGGAGATGGCAAATGTCAATATTTTATTCATAAAAGAACATAGACGGCAGATCAAAAGTTTAATCTGAGTAAATGTAACATTTTAAAGGAAAAATATGTTAATTCAAACTTTCATGACGTGTCTACAAATCCCAAAAAAGTTGGGACAGGTAGCAATAAGTGGCTGGAAAAAGGAAATTGAACATATAATAAACAGCTGGAGACCAATTAACACTAATTAGGTCAATTAACAACATGATTGGGTATAAAAAGCTTCTTAGAGTGTCAGTGTCTCTATGAAGCCAAGATGGTGAGAGGATCACCGATTCCACCATTGTTACACAGAAAGATGGTGCAGCAATACCAGAATGGTGTTACCCAGCGTAAAATAGCAAAGACTTTTAAGTTATCATCATCAACCATGCATAACATCATCAAAAGATTCAGAGAATCTGGAACAATCGCTGTGCGTAAGGGTCAAGGCCGTAAAACTACTGGATGCTCGTGATCTCCGGGCCCTTAAACGCCACTGCACCTCAAACAGGAATGTCAAGGTAATGACAGCCTGGGCTCAGGAATACTTCCAGAAAGCATCGCCAGTGAACACCATCCACCGTGCCATCCGCCGCTGCCAGCTGAACCTCTACAGAGCAAAGAGGAAACCATTTCTAAGCTCCACAAGCTCAGCCGTTTGCACTGGGCCAGGAGTCATTTATCATGGAGTGAGGCAAAATGGACGACTGTTCTGTGGTCAGATGAGTCACAATTTGAAGTTCATTATGGACCACTGGGACTCCATGTCATCCGGACCAGAGAGGACAAGGATAACCCAGGCGCGGAGCTATAGAGGGGACTGGGGGGGCTGTTGCCCCCCAAACCAGGCCGGATGGGGGCCCGGGCCTGGAAGTGTCAGGGAGGGAGGAATGGTTTCAAGTCATTGAAATATGTGATT
>NW_006800903.1:48035-50586 GCF_000485575.1 Poecilia formosa | reverse complement strand
TGTCAGTGTCTCTCTGAAGTCAAGATGGTGAGAGGATCACCTATTCCACCATTGTTACACAGAAAGATGGTGCAGAAATACCAGAATGGTGTTACCCAGCGTAAAATAGCAAAGACTTTTAAGTTATCATCATCAACCGTGCATAACATCATCAAAAGATTCAGAGAATCTGGAACAGAATGGCCAGAATTAATAATAAATACTTTGTGGCATTTTGATTTAGTAATGTAATTATATTAGTTGTGTTACCGCCCCACGCCACTAGAGGCAGTAGAAGGCCCAAAAAGATGCGACTAAGGAGCAGATTTAGAAGTACGCCGAAAACTACAGAATTTGTTTAAAACTGGCAATAGCAACACGGACCAACGACATGAACCACATATGCAGTGAACGCATATGCAACATAGACATGTGCAGCGAACACATACAGGAACGCATATAAAACATAGACATATGCAACATCTACATATGCATCATCTACATGCAACATAGACCAACGACATACACCAACGACAAATAGCAACGACACATCTACACATATGACTTCTACTTATTTTTGACACAAATGGAACCCCATACTGAACCAGGAAGTAGAAGCTCTGAGGTGAAATCAGAAGCAGGTTGATAAAGTTTTCATGAAGAAGGAGAGAAGTTCTGATGACATTGAGGGTGTACTTACTTTTGATCATGACTGTAGTTATGATGGATTGTAAAAAAGAAAAAAAAACTAAGACAGTATTTTAGTTTATTTAGTATCTCATAGAAAAAAATGCAAGTGCATTTTTCAAACAATTTTTTTTCAGGTTATTCATTCATTCTAAAATAAATATTTAATTCACAAGCCAAATATTTACTTTGCAATCAAAATTTTTGGAAAATAAATATACTAACTAAATATTTAGCTTCAACATACATCTTGATCTTCAAACTAAAAAGCTGTTTTCCAAACTAAAACTTACATTTTCAAATTCAGTGTTTATTTTTAAAACTACATATTGATTTATATTTTTTCATGTGTAGTTGTTCAATCAGACGCTCCATATTGTTATGTCTCAGTTTTTCCTCCATTCAACAACAGTTGGTGAACAGGTTTAATCCAGTTTAGTGTAATGTGAACAGGTTTAATCCAGTTTAGTGTAATGTGAACAGGTTTAATCTAGTTTAGTGTAATTGTCTTTCTTGCTACTAGCAGCAGAATGTGTATCAATATGTAACATTGATCTTTAGTGAGTAAATCCTTGGTGTTTCTGTCCAGCAGAGACAGAAGAGGCTCCATGGGGACATCTGTCCTTAGAATGTCCTCAATCTGCTGCTTCATTTCCTCCAGAAGGTCTTTATTTGTGCTCAGTCCCAGAAGACGTGTGTGATGACCGACCGTTCCTCAGATTCCTCCAACATCTATCTGTGGTTGGATCCTGGAAAGGAAAGGTTTTAATGGACTTCTATTAAATCTAGTTTTTACTTTCCAGTCAAACTCTGTCCGGATTTGGGTTCCAATCCCTTTATGGCACAAAAATGCCCATGTAAATATTGCAATTTAAAGATTGGTGTGACACAAAATGCACTATGTATTTTATTTGGCTTTGCCATTTGATTGGTCAGTGAGACAGTCCGTCCAGTACGTGACTCGTGATTGGTTGAGAGGAGAGGAGGCGGGAGGAAGAAGGAAAGGAGAGACGTTATGGTGGAGAACGGAGGGAAGACGAGCGGACAAGACGTGAAGAAACACGGACTGGAGGGAGAGAAAACCGGACAAAGGACGAGATTCGGGGACGTTGGAGAAGCTTGGAGAGCGGTCGGTGCGAGAGGGACGAGACGAGAGGAGACAGACGCTGGTAATGACGATGGGCTTCGAGCTAAGCTAAGTTAGCTAGCCGCGTCAGCCCCACGTTTTCTGCTGCGTTCAATGGCAGTCGGGAAGTCGAAGTTGTTATAGAGAGCAGCTTTTTTATTTTCATTTTCTATTTTTATTTTAACTGCTACATTACATTTCATGTTAACATATTAATCTTTGTTAATGGTCAAAAGTCCTGATGATTTTAGACCAATTTTGAAAGTATAAATATCTATAATCTTCCACTAGATCAATATTTTGGCCCACATTTTCATATCAATCCATCCCTGTATATATTTTGACTAGATTGTTTCAAGTGGGAAAGCAGGAAAACTGCTTTCCTGAATCATTTTTAAATGTTGATGCTGAGGGTGGAGTGTTTGGTCGGCGACACCAGAAGGTGATACGGCGACACCAGCAGCCGGTCCTCCACCTCTTGGCTCTTGGTATAAAGGTCATAAATGTCCAGTGGTGGGAAGTAACGAAGTACAAGTACTTCGTTACTGTACTTAAGTACAGTTTTCGTGTATCTGTACTTTACTTAAGTAGATTTAATAATGGATACTTTCTACTTTTACTCCACTACATTTTACAGTAAGTATCTGTACTTTCTACTTCACTACATTTCTACAAAACCGTCGCGTTACTCGTTACATCCAAGTCGCGTTGCGCTTTTTGTCCGTTAAAATGTGAAGTTCAGGGTCTCTCTGAGCGGGA
>NW_006800903.1:42096-48025 GCF_000485575.1 Poecilia formosa | reverse complement strand
CCAAGCAATAACATGACTTAGTGTCTGTTGTCACCCATCGCCTCCACCTTTACTCGCACGCAGAGCTCCAGACATGCGCAGTGGTGGATATCCGTCTAATCGTCAGTAATATAATAGCGCTGCAAAAACCATAACATATGGTGACATGTAAAATCAGCAGCGCTTCGCTTTCACAGACGGTGGGGACTTCGTCCAACTTTTAGCGTCACTTGGAAGGAAAGCTTAAAGAAAGGTAAGATCTGTGGACGTGATGCTAGCAAAGCTAGCTGTACTGAGACACATGTTACATCTGGATGAAAAAAAGTTGTCACTCATGCCATTGTGTGTTGACTGAGGTGTCGCCTATATGGGACAACGCTGTGACCAAAGTGCAATATAGTAATATGACATTCTGGAACGATCTGCTTCTTCTGGACGGATCTTTACTAAGTCCTAAGGACTGAAGCCTCACTGAGAGCCGTTCTTTGTTCTTGTGTACACTGCAGTAGCTAACACATACACACGTTTATTTAATCGCCGAATAAGTAAAAGTTGAACAAAGAGCATGCTCATTGATTGATTTAGTCTCCTGTCATGGTGGCAAACATCGCAGTGGGAGGGAGGATGAGAACCGTCACGGTGCTCCTTCTGCTTGGTTACTTGTTGCGTTGGACAGTGTTCATAGTTGAACGTTATTTACCGTTAATTGCGATGTTTCAGTTGTGGTTTCTGTCATGGGCAATATGGGCAACCGTTCAGGGTGTTATTTTTCTAGGGATAGCAGGAGACCTCTGCGGATTGTAGCACAGCTGTCAGGATCTGTGTTTTTTTTTGCTTTGCTTTTCTTTTTTTTTTTGTTTGAGTTTTTATTTTTTGGAGCTCCATCATTCTTCTGGGCGTCCACCAGATGTCACCAGAGGCGAGCCCCTGAGAAGCTGCAGGGGTAACCCCGTGGCCACACCTGTAGCTTGTTTGGAGGGCATGGATTGCAGATATAAGCAGCGGCTGAACAACTTCTCATCGCCTGAGTGTTAGCTTACCTTGGTAACTATCGTTCCAGAGAAAGGCCCTCTGTGATCTGCTCGTTATTTATCCCTTGTTGTCCTCCTTACCAGGTTATCCTGTTGCCTCCTCGCTGCTCCTGTGTGTGCCATCTGCCTTGGGCTCAGAGAAAGCTCTTGTCCCTCGCTGTCTGTGAGTTGCTCTCCTCGTGTGTCCTCCCTCGACGCTGCCGGTGTTACCGGTCGGACGCCACCCCTCGTGTGTTCACCTTTCCCAGTCTCGGTCCGTCTCCAGTGGATTCCCCTTCGGGACGCAACGGATCTGTCGGTCCTGGCCCGAACCCCTCTGGAAAGAAGGAACAACTGGACCGCGACGTACTTCGCTCTTTCCGCCGCAAATAACCTGTCCGCCCTCCGACGAGGCTCAATTATCCAGCGCTCAGCCCTCAACTACTCACCTTCAGATCAAGTAAGAACCAGTTCGATTCATTCCTGGAAAAAGATACGCACTCCTTCCTCCACTAACCCTCTTCCTCTCGTTGACAGTAAGACGACCCGGTCATCCGCTCCAGTACTCACTCCCTTCCCCTTTCCCTGGAATCAATAAACTCATTATTATTGTTATTTACTCTGACTCATCTGATTGTGTTCCTGCATGTGGGTTCGTAGAGTGAACACCATCATGACAGAACACTCAGGCCAAATCACAACCTCCGCGGACTCAATCAGAAGAGCCTTATCCGATCAACACGCCTTAATTCAGTCCCATGATTCAGCGTTAAGAGAACTGGGAAACCGCCAAGCAGAGACAAACCGTCGACTAACTGAACTTTCTAATTTCCTTCAGAATTCAGTACAACAGATTCCTGACCCCTCTCCTGCTCCTCCTGCAATTCCAGATCCGCCCGTCCATTCCGGGATTCCGGAGGTCCGTCCAGCCACACCGGAGAAGTTCTCAGGAGACATCAGGAAGGTTAAGGGATTTATCCTCCAGTGTACTATTGTCTTTAACCATTCACCGCAAAGTTTTCCCCATGATGATGCTAAGATATCTTACATGCTATCTTTATTGACGGGTCGAGCCTTAGACTGGGCTGAAGCCCGATTCACTACTGCGTCCAATTACGGATGTACGTATCCAGAATTCCTGACTGAACTTAAGCAGGTTTTCTGCCAGGAGACAGAAAAGACATCTGCCTCCAGAGAATTACATGGACTAAGACAGGGCCAGAGAAGTGCTTCTGATTTCGCCATTGACTTTAGAATCAAGGCTGCAGCTTCGGGCTGGAACCCCATTGCTCTTAAGAGCGCCTTTTTCCATGGGCTAAATGATCAAATTAAAGATGAATTTGCTGCCCTTGACGAACCGGAGTCACTAGATGAGTTTATAAATCTAACAATAAAGTTGGATAATCGTATCCGTGCCAGGGCTAAGGAACGATCCCGCCGAGCCTTCTCTCCTCGTGTGTCTCTAACCAGTAGTCAGTCTTCTATCCTGCATTCACCTCCTTCTTCCACAGTTCATGAGCCTGAACCTATGCAACTTGGACACACGAGGCTTACACCAGAAGAACGGCAAAGGAGGATGCGCTCACGACTCTGCCTCTACTGTGGTGAGCCAAATCATGTAATCATTAACTGTCCCATTCGTTTAAACCTGTAGGTCCGGCAGTCAGAGCGGGAAGACTGTCGGCACCACCCTCATCAAGACCCCGCCTAGTAATTCCAGTCACTCTATTTTATCAGAACGATTCATTCTCCCTGTCAGCCCTCATCGACTCTGGATGTGAACAGAACCTCATCTGTTCTGACATCATTCATCAACTCCCTGTCGAGGTCGAACCCCTACCAGTCCCTCTCCGTGTCTCAGCCCTGGATGGGAGAAATCTACCCCAGATCACCCATAAAACTAAACCTCTTCGCCTGTTAATTTCCGGTAACCACACTGAAGAGATAACTTTTTATGTTTTTCCTGCTACCAGCTCACCCCTAGTGCTAGGTTTCAACTGGCTGTTCACACACAACCCCCGAATAGATTGGGTGGAGGCCAAGATAGAGTCCTGGTCTACTAATTGCCACTCCTCCTGTCTCCGCTCCGCTGTCCCGGCTCAGACCTCAGTCTCATCTTCTGCTGAGGCTGACCCCCCTGATGTTACCTCAGTGCCCAGTGAGTACCACGACCTCATTGCTGTTTTCAGTAAGGACAAAGCCCTGTCTCTTCCGCCTCACAGACCTTACGACTGTGCTATCGACCTCCTGCCTGGAGCCCCACTACCCAATAGCAGGCTCTACAACATTTCCAGGTCTGAACGTCAAGCCATGGAGGACTACATCAATAAGTCCCTCGCAGCGGGCATCATTCGGACGTCCTCGTCCCCACTGGGTGCTGGTTTCTTCTTTGTAGGAAAAAAGGATGGTTCACTGAGACCGTGTATAGATTACAGAGGTCTAAACCAAATCACAGTTAAGAATAAGTACCCATTACCCCTGCTCTCCTCAGCCTTTGAGCCCGTTCAGGGTGCTACCATTTTCTCTAAGTTAGATCTCAGAAACGCTTATCACCTGCTCCGCATAAGAGAGGGTGATGAGTGGAAGACGGCATTCAAGACTCCCATGGGACATTACGAATATTTGGTTATGCCGTTTGGCCTGTCTAATGCTCCCGCTTTCTTCCAGGCCCTGGTTAATGACGTCCTCCGAGATTTTATTAATGTTTTTGTTTTTGTCTATCTAGATGACATCTTGATTTACTCCAAGTCCCTCGTTGAACACCAGAAACATGTTCGCTTGGTTCTCCAGAGACTTCTGCAGAACAAACTATATGTGAAAGCCGAGAAATGTGAGTTCCATCGTCCATCTGTCACCTTCCTGGGATACGTCCTTGAGGGCGGACAGGTAAGAGCTGCGGAGGATAAAATCAAAGCAGTCCTGGACTGGCCTAAACCAGAGACCCGCAAACAATTACAACGTTTCCTTGGGTTTGCTAACTTCTATAGAAGGTTCATTCGTAATTACAGCCAGACGGCCTCTCCCCTTACGGCTCTTACCTCTACCAAGAAGGAGTTCTGTTGGAATCATCAAGCTGATGCAGCCTTTGCTGAGCTCAAGTCACGGTTCGCTAGGGCTCCCGTTCTGATCCAGCCCGACCCCACTAAACAGTTCGTGGTGGAGGTGGACGCCTCCGACACTGGGGTCGGGGCTGTTCTCTCCCAAACCTCCGACCGAGATCTTAAACTGCATCCATGTGCCTTCTTTTCCCGCAGGCTCTCCCCAGCCGAACGCAATTATAATGTGGGGGATAGAGAGCTCTTAGCCATAAAGTTGGCGCTAGAGGAATGGCGCCACTGGCTTGAGGGAGCGGAGCAACCTGTCTTAGTCTGGACCGACCATAAGAACTTGTCATATCTTCAGTCAGCTAAAAGATCCAACCCCCGTCACTCACGCTGGTCTCTGTTCTTCTCACGGTTTAACCTATCTATTTCCTATCGTCCAGGCTCAAAGAACGTGAAACCGGATGCTCTGTCCAGGATCCATTCCTTTGATGATTCGGAGGAGACCCCAGCTCTCATCCTCCCACCTAGCTGTACGGTAGGAGTGGTTACCTGGGAGATGGAGGACATCATCCGTCAGGCACAACAAACCGAAGCTCCTCCAGAATCCTGTCCTCCAGGTAAATTGTATGTCCCTTCAGCTGTCCGTTCCCAGTTCATCCAGTGGATTCACGCATCCAAGTTCTCTGCTCACCCTGGCGTCAGTCGCACCATCGGACTGATAAGTCGCAGATTCTGGTGGAAATCCTTACACAAGGATGTCAAAGAGTATGTCTTAGCCTGCACAGTCTGTGCAAGAAACAAGTCGTCTAATCAACCTCCGGCAGGCCTTCTCCAACCGCTACCCACACCCAAGCGGCCGTGGTCCCACATCGCTATCGATTTTGTTACCGGACTTCCGACTTCCAAAGGTATGACCACTATTCTAACTATAATCGACCGTTTCTCCAAGGCCTGTCATCTCGTTCCACTTCGTAAGTTACCCACTGCTGCTCAAACCGCCATGCTCCTCATAAAACATGTGTTCAAGCTCCATGGGATTCCTCAGGAGATTCTCTCGGACCGGGGTCCTCAGTTTGTCTCGCAGGTCTGGCGCCAGTTCTGCTCCGCCCTGGGAGCCAAGGTGGCTCTCAGCTCCGGTTACCATCCTCAAACCAACGGGCAAACGGAGCGTATGAACCAGGAGCTTGAGGCCACCCTGCGATGTCTCACCTCCATCAACCCCGACGACTGGGCCCAACACCTTCCTTGGGTAGAATACGCACACAACAGTCACATTTCTGCAGCTACTGGTTTTTCTCCTTTTGAAATAGTCCTTGGATATCAACCACCACTCCTACCATCTGATGAAGAAAACATTTCGGTCACGTCAGTCCAACATCACATCCGCAGAAGCCATAAGATCTGGAATGATGCCATCTCCGCCCTCAACAACACGTCTATTCTTAACAAACGGCTGGCGGACCGAAGAAGAACTCCTGCCCCGACATACTCCGTAGGCCAAAAGGTATGGCTATCCACACGCAACGTTCCCCTTAAATCTATGTCTAAGAAGTTGTCCCCCAGGTTCATCGGCCCCTTCGAGGTACTGGCGATCGTGGGTTCCTCAGCTGTGCGACTTCGACTCCCTCCGTCTTTACGCATCCATCCTACCTTCCATGTATCCCAGCTCAAGCCCGTCCTATCCAGTGACCTTTGCCCTCTGGCCGAACCCCCTCCACCCGCCCGTGACATAGATGGCCATCCGGCCTTCACCGTCCGCCGGATTGTTGCCTCCCGGCGGCGAGGTCGGGGCCACCAGTACCTTGTCGACTGGGAGGGCTACGGTCCAGAGGAACGTTCCTGGGTTCCTGGATCGCTTATTTTGGACTCTACCCTTATTAGGGATTTTGAGGACTC
>NW_006800903.1:21612-22822 GCF_000485575.1 Poecilia formosa | reverse complement strand
CGGACCACTGGGAACCTCTGAGCTCTGCTGGTCCACTCTGTGGAGGAACCAGGAACAATCAGGAAGGCAGGAAATATTCATCCAGCAATATTTACTAATAAAATAACTAAGAGTCACATTAAAGCAGAAAACAGAGCATCACATGAACACAATACAAAGAAGTTAGAAAGAGGAAGATGAACTACAAGGATGAAGACCAGAGAAGAGAACAGAGCAGCTGATTTCTGTAGATAATGGATCAAATATCTCTTTGTAGGTCTCTAAATTGTCCCTAAGTGTGAGTGTGTGTGTGCATCGTTGTGTGTCCTGTTTGTCTCTGTGTTGCTCTGCGACACAGAGACCCTGGACTGATGGACAGGACACAGGGTGACCTCGCCTGGAACGTTAGCTGGATAGGCACCAGCAACCCTCCTGACCCCACTAGGGACAAGGGTGTACAGAAAATGGATGGATATCTCTTTGTAAATATAACTGGAAACATTTGAGTTCTTACTGGTTTATTTTTCATAGCTACAACAATTAGAAAAAGCTCCTCTCTGATGACAGAGTTCCAGGAGATTTAAAGTGAATGAGATCTTCCTTTGAGACGTTGCTCTTAAAGGACACAGTTGGGTTCTGGTTCTGGTTTCACTCTCTGATGGATCCTGCTATAAAAATTCTTATTAAAAACTTTCTGTGGAGTTTTGTCTTGATGATTTTTGTGTGATTGTAAAATAAAGAGCTGTGAGACTCAACAGAACCAGTCAGAAATTTCAGTACATTTATGACAGAATTCTAGCAGTAAAATACTGTTATTGTAAAGTAGTAGAATACTATTATTTGACGTCTTTTTCTGTTGTTAGAATTAGGAATGAGGACTGCCAGTGAACTGCTGTACAATAATGGTGCTTTGTAGCACCCATGCTTTTTCTTCAGTATTTGCAACTTTCACAAACAGCATTCATTCTCCAATTCTAAAGCATCAAAGAGTGACTAAAATCACTCTGAAGAATGTAAATTGTGGTTTTGCATTGTTGAGAGTGAATTTAGACCAGAGTTTGTGCCGTTATGCCATTAGTCATTGATTTTATTTTAGATGACTAGATCTCTTGGTAGTCATGTAGTAGGGATTTACGGTGAAAAGTCCATAATTTATTTGTGATATTTAGCTATATTCAAACTATACTGCTCAAAAAAATAAAGGGAACATTTCACTTTAATTTTGTGTGTG
>NW_006800903.1:16633-20793 GCF_000485575.1 Poecilia formosa | reverse complement strand
TAAGCTTTGTACTGTACTTCATACAGTACAAAGCTTAACTTCATGGACTCTGTTCTTCTGTGGACAACATACTGTTGTTTTGACAGTCAAAAAGGAATCAAATATGTTAAATATGTTTAAAGATCTGTCCCTCTTTTCTTAAATAAAATGTTAAATCAAACCCATGTTGTCATTTTTAAACTTTTGTACACAGTTTACGCATCATCTGCCAATAATACAGTGTTTAACACCAGTGAAGAAACTTTTAGTGGCATGTTATGATGTAGACCTATCAGACCTAAAATGTACATAAATCCTTAGCTTTCATTCAATATAAAAACAACCCAAATCTGCATGTAGATCCACATTCAGATGACGGTTGAATCAACGTTCATTCCTAACTGATTCAATGTAATATCAAAATAAATATGCATGTAAATTGACATACAGATGATGGTTGAATCAATATTGATATGTCAGTTCTGGATGAAACCCTAACGATGATTCAACATACAAGTCACCAACCACTTTCAATGTTGATTCAATGTTGTTTCAATCATTTGTGTTATCTGGGTTCTCATTTCCAGAACCTCAGACTTCCGTTTGATTAGCCTGCCTAAAATATCCAAACATGATTTCTTGCAATCAAGAAGTTTTCCAATACAACAATCAAGCTGCTCAAGAAAAATATAGTGAAGCATTCAGACCAGAGCGTTTCTGAACACATTGTCATTATTTTGATCAGTTCTGCAAACTTGTTGGAAACTCCACTGAAAATTTTGATATTTTTAAGAGCTGCAGAATACACTATAAACTCCTCCAAGGGAACAACACCAAGTCACTGATTAAGGTAGAGCTTCCCAAACTATGGGGCGCGCCCCCTATTGGGGGCGCCGTGTCATTGCAGGGGCGCAGGAAGCCGTCTGGATGAAAGAAAAAACAAAACATGAACTCTGTATGCGCTGGGATTTTACATTAGAATGGCCAACTCTCTGTTATTCCTATGTCAATTTGATACAGTAGAGGCTTCCACACTTCCCATATTTGTGTCCTCTGTCACTTTTATCAGCAGTTAAAACTGTTTAATCCGTTGTTAACATGTTGTAACCTGTTTTTCCGAGCCGCCTTTAAACGCAACATGAGCGCTACGACGCTCGCGCTGGGTTTCCACCTGTGAAGGAGACCTGCTGCTGCTGGGCGGAGCTACAGGTGTGTTATGTGCTTTGGGCACATTATGATTTTTGTCTATTTCTTTTTTTGTTGTCTTATAGACCTTGGTTAAATGACCTTTTGTAAATATATTTTGGAGTTTGGATAATTTCTTTTTGGTCATTTAATTACGTTAATTTGTGGTGCTGTTGGTCCGCCTATAAATAGACTGGCTTTCGGCATGTAGGGAGCCTCCCCTTCATTCCCGCCTGGGCTCCGCCTTTCCGCTCGCTCCACCACCTCCAGGCGCGGTGTGCGCTGAACCAGCCGCTGTGGGCCGCAGCTGAGGTTTCCTGCCTGTCATGCGGTATCTTTGTTAACCTTTGTTTGTTTGTTTGTTTTTCTGTTGTGAGTTTGGCCTGGTGGGACCGGTTGTCCTGTTTTCGATCTTTCTTTTGCATTAGGTTCTTTTTGTTTTAGTCCGGTACTAGTAGGGGCTTCGACGGCTCTGTGTAGGGTCGGCCCCCTGCTGTACCGTTTTGTTCTGTTTGACCGGCTCACCAGGTCCAATTTTCTGTTATTACTTTTGGGGTTTTGTTTTCTTTATTCTTCTTTGGGACACGGGATCTGAGGGTTTGAATGCTATTTTCTTCACAGAAAATCAGAAGAACCTGAATTAAGAAAAACAAAATGAAGAGAATTTATGAATAAAATATTTTGTTGAACCCTCATCTTTTGTCTCGTGTCCTCAAGTATGTTGTGCCCTTGGTGGACGTAACAAGGTGTGTTAGAATCACGGCAGCAAACCAGCAAAATGCAAAGAACTTTTCACAGTTTTTCCCTCCAAACTAACCAACTGAGTTGAGTAAAGCTGCTGGATGCAGGTAAAGTTAGCTAAAAGATGACTAGCTAATATCAATACAGAACCTTAAGCTTGTTAACAAGTAGCCTGTAGGCTGCTGGTGTTGTCTATGTTCAGCTACATAGATTCATTTTGCCCCCAAAAAAGTTGTTTCCCCCCCCTGTAGGTCTGGAGCCGGGGCTGAGTATAACAGGGAGTCTCTAAGAATCCACCCCCGCCCTCCCCACACAACGTTCAACCAGAGGGCTATATGTAAGCTATAGGGGGGCCAGAAATAGTTTGGGAACCACTGAGTTAAGGCAAGTGTGAGCTCACGTTAAAAACATGTTGGAATAAAATATCTTAGACTGACTGTGATCCACACAAAGCTGGCTTCTGGTTCTGGTTTGAGTCTCTGATGGATCCTGAAAAAAAATTGAACTAAATATATATACCGTATACCATATTTTGCGGACTATAGAGCACACCTCACTACAAGCCGCACTCAGAGTTTTTTATTTAAACTGGAAAGGGACATATATAAGCCTCACCCTCACTGTGTCCTTAATAAATCTGTTGGCTTTATTAAGAGCAGCCCTTCTCCAATGCTGAACTATGGATTTGTTCACGCTGAGCTTATGTGCAGCGGCTATCGATCTGTACTGCCAGATCGGTAGTCCTCAATTTAAAAGCGGCATCATATGAACTTCTTCATGTGTTTTCCATGATGAGGGGATATGAGTTTGAATATATTTCAGTTGTGCCTGCTGCTAGCAGTACTTGTTCTGATTTGATTTCCAATTTTGACTTCCTATGATTCACTTCCTGCTAAAGAGCCCCGTGGCAGTGAAAAAAAAAAAAGCACCTTCACATAAGTCGCATGGTTCAAAGCGTGGGAAAAAGGTAGCAGATTATAGTCCAAAAAATATGGTAATAACAATTATGTTCCATCTGGGAAAAACTGTTTGATGCAAAAAAGGATAAAACATAGTTAAATGTTAGTGGACCAAAAGCCGTGTCAACACGGGTGAATGACTGTAGTGTGGAGCACTTCGGGTCCTCTGGCCTTGATAAGGTACTATACTAGTACAAAGCCAGCCAGCCAAGACAACATAATGATAAAGTAAATATGTCCTTTTTTTGTTTGTTTTTCCTCTTTGTTTGGTTTTTTACATATTATATTTTAGAGGTTATAGCAGAAAAATTTGTTGATTCTTGCTGCAAGGCAACTGCTCTACCAACTGCGCCATATGAATCAATCAAATTTTATCTGTATAACACTTTTCATTTTATAGTGCTTTACATCATAAAAACAAAAATATAAAGTCACAGAACACACAGTCAACAACTGAAAGCGTTGCATTTTGTCAAGTGGCATTGACATTGCTGATTATGTTTCAAAAGCAAGTGTAAACAGCTGGATTTTTCATTCCAGGTTTAAAGGCACTCAGTGTTTCAGCTGTTTTGCAGTTTTTTGGGGGAGTTTATTCCAGATTTCTGGTGCATAGAAGCTGAATGCTGCTTCTCCTTGTTTTGTCTTGGTTCTTGGGTTGTGGAACAGAACCAGAACCAAAAGACCTGAGGGGTCTGAAAGGTTGCTATAACAACAGCAGATCTTTAATGTATTGTGGTGCTCTATCTTCCTGATTTTAGTCAGAACACGAGCAGCAGCAGCTTCTGGATCAGCTGCAGCTGGAGGATTGATTTATTAGTCAGACCTGTGAAGACGCTGTTGCAGTAATCAATGCGGCTAAAGATAAACACATGGATGAGTTTCTCTAGATCGCGCTGAGACATCAGTCCTCTAATCCTGGAGATGTTCTTCAGGTGATAGAAGGCCGACTTTGTAACTGTCTCTATGTGGCTCTGAAGGTTCAGGTCAGAGGTCATCACTAGTCCCAGGTTTCGGGCTGATTGCTGATTTTAGTTGTAATAACTGAAGCTGTGCATTCACTCTAGATCTATAACTCTGGATCTATAACTCTAGATCTATAACTCCAGATCTATAACTCCAGATCGCTCCTCTTTCGGTCCAAAGATAATAACTTCAGTAGGGCTGTTGTAAACGAATATTTTAGTAATCGAGTATTTTATCGATTATTCTTACGATTAATCGAGTAATCGGATAAAAAAAATTATAAAATGAAATATTGGTAAATCTGGCATAATACCGGTGTTACTATCAGATATC
>NW_006800903.1:14654-15753 GCF_000485575.1 Poecilia formosa | reverse complement strand
GAAGCTTCGAGGCAGGTAAATTTTCCTCGAGGAATTTTAGTAATCGAGGTACTCGAATCATTCGAGGAATCGTTTCAGCCCTAAACTTCAGTTTTGTTTCTGTTCAGCTGGAGAAAGTTTTGGCTCATCCACACATTTATCTGTTCTAAGCATCTGTTCAGTGATTGGATGGGGTCAAAGGTCACCTGGTGACATCGTGATGTAGAGCTGTGTATCATCCGCATAGTGATGGTAGCTGATCTTATTTCCTGTTATAACCTGAGCCAGTGGGAGCATATAAATATTGAATAGGAGGGATCCGAGGATTGAACCTTGGGGTACCCTACATGTGACCTTTGACCTCTCTATGAGAAGTTTCCGACTGAAACAAGGAAATGGATCTCAGGGAAACATCAGATCAGATTTTGAGACCCCTGTTAACTAGATCAGTGTTTCCCAACCCTGGTCCTCCAGGCACACTAACCTGCATGTTTTTCATTGTTTTTGATTTTAGAGGTTATAGCTGAAAGGTTAGTTGATTCTGGTTAAATATATTATTTTCAGTTATTCATCACCAGTAATTGTTAGCTCAGTAATGGTCTGAGACCAGGCTTTGAGACTTCAGTTAAATATATGGACATGTAGAAATTCTGGGTAGAGACTGTAGATCTACACGCTCCTGTTTCATACTTTAAAGTTCTTTCATTAAATGCTACGGTACCAATGATCCAACTGGACTTTATTGTTATTGATGTAATACACATGAAAAGAAACTAACCTGACTGCCTGAATTTTACTCTCATGTTCCCATGACAACAGAACCCAACAGAACTTGGTATCGTCTCATGGCCACAATGACAGATAAAGAGATCAGCAGTTAGAAACAGCTCACCTCTCTGATGGTGGAGATCCAGGAGATTTAAAGTCAATTAGTTGTTCCTTTGACCTGTCGCTCTTAAAGGACACACAGCTGGGTTCTGGTTCTGGTTCTGGTCTGAGTCTCTGATGGATCCTGACAGAAACATGATGATTAAAAGTGAATCTGTTCAGTCTGGATGAAGACTGGTTTACCAGCTATTTCCCAGTGGGTGGTGGAAATGTGTCCCACTGTTAGTCTGAC
>NW_006800903.1:2907-14395 GCF_000485575.1 Poecilia formosa | reverse complement strand
TGATTCAACCTCCACTTCTACTATCAGTCCACTAGATGGAGACATGGAGCAACATTTACATTCACTGATTCAACCTCCACTTCTACTATCAGTCCACTAGATGGAGACATGGAGCAACATTTACATTCACTGGTTCAACCTGCACTTCTACTATCAGTCCACTAGATGGAGACATGGAGCAACATTTACATTCACTGATTCAACCTGCACTTCTACTATCAGTCCACTAGATGGAGACATGGAGCAACATTTACATTCACTGATTCAACCTGCACTTCTATCAGTCCACTAGATGGAGACATGGAGCAACATTTACATTCACTGATTATGGAATCTCTACACTACTGACACTGATTAAATATCAGGAACTATTTTTAATTATCTCTACAATTGGATTATCTGCTCCATCAAAAAGTAACTATTTAATAACCTGACTGAATCAAACATTTTACAACACTACTATTTTATTTTGAAAGGAAGCAGAAGGAACCTGCTGTGTCTGACTGTTATGGTGGAGACCATTTTCATACCAGGAAATAAAAACATGACGCAGTTTGTTCAGCAAAGAAAACAAAGAAACATCAACTGTTCATCATGTCTGTTTCCAGTTCAACATTAATCTAATAATCTTGTAGATTCATCTTGACACAGCAGAGAGTTTAAACTTTGAGCTGAAACCAGAATTGAACATTTTCTCCAAATGTCAGAGAGCAAGAAAAACGGGACATTTCCCGAAGATAAAGTCTAAATATTGAACAAATCAAACTTCCAGTTTGTTTAAACGATCCAAAGAGTTGAAGAAGAACATCTGAACAACAAATAAGAGACACATCAACCGGACTGTAGCCACGCAGAGAAAGGTGAAAACGAAACTAAATTTGACGGATGTTGCGTAACTGATTATGTGACCTATTATGGCAAGCCGTTTTAACATAAATTCGGTTTCGTCTGACTAAGAGTTCTTGTGAGAAATTCTTCACAAGACCATAATTACATTCCAGATATCTAAAAATGCATTTTGAGTAGACAAAACTACATTTTAACTATCCCGAATGGTAATTTAAGATATCTGCATTTACATTCTGACTAGTAAGATTAATAATTCATTTTGACGAGTCAAAATTACAATTCAAGATATCTTTTAATTTAATTTTGTCTAGTCATTATTTACTTTTAAGATATCTATAATTTAGTTTTGACTAATCAAAACTATACGGAGCCCTCCAGGGGACATGGGGAATTTTTTTTCTTTTGCGTCCCCTCACAAAATGTTTTGGGTTCGCTCGCAATAATCCACTGATCAGTTCATGTGGCATAATTGATACTGTAAGCCTTTCTTATGGTGGCCGTAATTTCTGCTTTAATACAAGCTTATAAGGTTTTTCCATGGATTATTGAGTTATTATCGCGGGTAATCAGTCATCTGAGTGTGTCTCCATTGTGTTCGTGTCTGAATGGTTTAAAGGGCTGCTTTCAGTGCCGTTCCATCTGAGCCTTAACAGACATAAACATGCAGTAAAAAGAAATCGATTTTCAATCAGTTTCTTTGCACCAAAGTGTTAATAATAAACACGCTCAGTGAGACGGGTCTTCGAGCGCTTTTGCCTTTGAGACTTAAATCTTTCTCTGCTTATTGAAACAGCTTCTCATTCCTTAATAAAAATTCTATAACAATCTTAAATGAAAGTTTTACATCAAACCATACACCTAGGTCCTTATATTTACCTGCTTCAATTTTTGCCCATATAATCTAAGATCTACTGTAGGATTAACATGTTTTTCAAAGAAAAGGGTTATTTGTGTTTTCTCTATAGACAAATGAAACCCCAATTCATCTTTCAACCCCATCAGTTGCTGATTGCATTCTATTTTTAATTGCCTCCTCTCACCCATAATGCCCCATCATCTGCAAATAAAGCTTTACTGATTCTAAAATCTATCCATCCATCCATCCATCCATCCATTTTCTTTACACCCTTGTCCCTTGGTGGGATCAGGAGGGTTGCTGGTGCCTCTCCAGCTAATGTTCTGGGTGAGAGGTGGGGTCACCCTGGACAGGTCACCAGTATGTTGCAGGGCACCACAGAGACACACAACCATGCACACACTCACACCTAGGGGCAATTTGGAGAGGCCAGTTAACCTGACAGTCATGTTTTTGGACTGTGGGAGGAAACCGGAGAACCTGGAGAAAACCCACCATGCACAGGGAGAACATGCAAACTCCATGCAGAAAGACCTGGCTGGGAATTGAACCCAGAACCTTCTTGCTGCAAGGCGACAGCTCTACCAACTGTGCCACTGTGCAGCCCTCTAAAATTTATATTATTAAAAATATCATTAATCATTACATTAAAAAGCAATGAACTACATGCACTACCTTGTGGAGTTCCGTTTTGTATAGCATAAATAGTTGAATAATTTACCCCAACTCTTACTTCTATCGTTCTATTATTTAAAAAATCCTTAATGCAATTAAACATTTTATCCCTTATTCCCATTTTATCCATCTTAATAAACCATCCTTCCAAAGCATGTCATACACTTTTTCAATATCAAAAAATGTGGCTAAGTGAATTTCTTTATTTACCTGAGCCTTTTTTATTTAATTTTCTAAACAAAAAATTAGACCTGCTGTTGTCCTTCCACTACTAAAACTACTCTGATAGGAAGTGGTTTTAGTGGGTTTTTAGACGTCTTTTTCTCAGTAAGAAAAATACGTCTTTTTTCCATTTCATATATTAACCTCCAAGTTATTTCTCCAATCATTTTACGTAAATTAGATATAAGGGCTATAGGCCTATAACTTTTTACCTCTACCTTATCCTTACCTGGTTTTACTATCGGTACAACGACTGAATGTTTCCAACTGGAGGGCAATTCACCATGTTCCCATATTTATTGTATAACTTTAAAACTACTCCATCTGACAACTGTTCAATCATTATATAGCGTATGCCATCTTTACCTGGAGATGTATTCTTTTCTTTTTTTTACTTTATTTTTAGTCGTTTTTAAACAACACATACATTCAGAACATGAGGGCTAGGGCAGGTAGAGCTGGTCATACTGGTGACCATTACAATGCAGACATTTCACTGTATAAAATTACACAAAATAAATACAGACAATAGCTCCCAGGTGTCTGTCCGAGAGATGTAGAATCACAAACATCAACTGTTACACACTTTTGTTTATAAAATAATCCCATTTTCCCCAAAGTTTCTCTCCTTTCTCCTTCTGGAGACGTATTTTAAATGTCAATATTTCCATATTGTATAGCAAGTTTATGATATTCACAAGAAGCTCCAGAGCAGGGGGTCTAGGTTGGAGCCAACATTTAGTAATTGCCTTCTTGCTTGCAATCAGAAATATCTTCAACATGTATGTGTCCTTATTATCAAGTCCTTCCGGGAGTATTCCAAGGTACATAGCAGAAAATGAAAGAGCTAAAGTTATACCCAGAATTTCATAGATTACTCGATTAACATCCTTCCAGAAGGTTTTCAATTGTGGACAGTCCCAAAATATATGAAAACAGTCTGCAGGGACCACACCACACTTCCTCCAGCAAGAGAACTGAGAATCACCCAGCTTTGATTTCTGCTTTGGCGTAATAAAAATCTGATTAGATTCTTCCAGCCGAAATCGCACCATGTTAATGAATTTGTGGTGAACAGAGTATTCCTCCAAATCTGCAGCCAGGCCTCAAGTAAAATTATTACATTTGCTTCCCTTTCCCATCATTGTCTGATAGTCAGTTGATTTCTTATTCATAGATGCTAAATTTCTATAAAGTTTGCCGATAGTGCCTTTTGTATTTTTACCAGCATATGAATCCATAAATATTTGTACTATTCCTGCTTCTGCATCCAAGTCATAAGTTTTGATTTCTTTCCTGAAGAAACTTCGGACCTGTAAATAACGGTAGAAATCTTCTCTGCCCATGTCATAAGTCCAGCACAAATCCTCAAATTTGACCAACTCCCCGTTTTTAATTATATTACAGAAAGCAGTGATTCCCTGTTTTGCCCATCTTCTATATTTGTGGTCTATCGATGCTGGGAGGAAGCGCGGGTGGTACGCAGGCCAACTCAAAACTCCTATCTGTTTATGGAGGTTGAAATTTTTAACTACCTCTGCCCACTTTTTCGAGGAGAAACTCAAACACAGATTTTGTAATTGGTATACCTGGGCACCCCAGAACAGACTGTATAGGGACGTCCAACAAGGAAAGCTCTATGTCCTTCCATTTAGCATCATAGGCTGGATTACACCAGCACACCAGAGGTCTAATCTGGGCAGACAGGTAATAATCCACTAGGAAAGGCAGACCCATACCCTCCCCGATCCCCAGTCAGCTCCAGGGTCGAGTATCTTACTCTTGGCCTTTTGTTGCTCCATATAAACCTTGAAAAATGCTTATCCCACTCCCTAAATTGTTTTGCTGGAACCTCTACTGGAAGTGCTGTAAATATGTACAATAATCTTGGAAGAACATTTATCTTTATTGTTTGGATTCTGCTGCCAACGTCAAGGGGGAGCAGGCTCCACCTGTCCAGGTCCTCATATATTTTCTTATTTATTCGTTTGTAATTAACCTCATATAATTGAGCCAAATTTTTTGTTAGTATAACGTCCAAGTATTCTATTTGTAATTGGTGCCAATTAAATTGTTAATTTATTAACTGTTTTGATGGAACAAAATGAAGGGTCAGAAATTGGGGGTTTTTTGTATGTTGAGTTTATAACCTGAGAGTCTGCCATATGTTTCCAGGATGTTCATAAGCAATGGAATACCAGATTCAGGGTTTTTAATTACTACTAAAACATCATCCGCATACAAGCATATTTTGTTTTCCACATTCCCTATTGTCACCCCCTCCAACCCATCCTCTTCTCTAATAACCTGAGCCAGTGGTTCGATAAAAAGGTTAAAGAGTAGTGGGCTTAAAGGACATCCCTGCCTACATCCTCGTTGTAGAGTTATTTGATTCGAGAGACTTCCATTGATTTTAATTCTTGCTTTTGGTGAGGAATACACATTTTTTATACATTGAATAAATCTATCACAGAACCCAAATCTCTTCCATTACTTGAAACAAAAACTCCCACCCTACAGTATCATATGCCTTCTCGGCATCTAAACTGAGAAGGACTGCACTTGATTTTTCTTTAGTTATATGATCAATAACATGCACAGCCCTTCTTATACTATCATGTGTTTGTCTATTACCAATGAAACCTGTCTGGTCCTCATCTATCAGAAAAGGAATCAGGGTACTTAATCTCTTAGCTAATATTGCAGCATATAATTTATAGTCTATATTTATGTAGCCCAGTGATAAACTGAGGTTATGGTAGTTACTATTTGTTAAGGTTAATTTTACATAGTTCAAAATAAGATACAAGTGTATTAAAAGTAAATTATTGTTTACTCAAACATACATTGGTGAACAACTAAGTGTTTAGTATTCTTCTTTCTGAAAGAAATACATTGGTATTTTCCTTCACCTCAATAGTGACCTTAATATAAAGGTCACTATTGAGTAATTACCTTATTTGATGATTAAAACTATTGTTTGTTAGTGAGCTATTGTGTAAATATTGTAACTGAAAGAAGCAGTGTGACGTAAGCTGCACTGCGCATTTTCTGATCTCACCATTTTCATTGGCAGTGGGGACAGTTTGTCCGGTGCGGGACTGGGGATTGGTGGGGAGGAGGGGAGGGCGGGAGCAAGGGGGAGTGTGGTAAGGGTGGAGAACGGAGGCGGACGAGGAGAGACAAAAAGAGGAATAAATAAGAAAGGAAAAAAGACAGACGAAAAGGAGAGACAAAGGGACAACAGGACGAAAGGGCACGGAAGTCGGGAGAAGTTGAAGGAGTTCAGTTGACGCTGGAGGGACGAGCCAAGAGGGGACCGGAGCAAGTGGTCGCGACGGACTTCGGGCTAAGCTAAGTGGGCTAACGCTTTAGCGCCACGATCCTGCGGCAGCCGTTGAGCCCCTGCGAAGTTGAGAGGAGGGAGGCATCTCAGCGTTTCCTATGTTTTCTCCGAATTGCAACGCTCTCAAATTGTTTCTTTCCTTCGTCCTCCCTCTGGGATTTCAACATCTACGCCTCGTTGGTCACAGGCCTGCAACGTTGGGTTTTCTCCGGTTTTTTCCCATTTTCCCACCACCATTTGAAGGTCGTGAGTAGAACTGACTGTTCAGGACGATATACTAACTTGGACATTGCTTGTGAACATTAATTGTTTAGTTGGCCTGCCTTATGTGCTGCCTTATGTGAAAAGTATATGTTGTTTTTTGTTTTGTTTTTTTGTTTTGTTTTCCCTAAATCTTAAAAGTGTTCACAGCTTACAGTTCAACTGGTGATTAACAGTGAGGGTTCCCTGTCACCTTAGTTAATAAAGTGAAGCTGAGTAATTTTGCCTGAATTTCCATTTCTCTGGGTCATATTTGTTACAAACCAGGTCAGTTGTATTGCCTACATAATGGTGTACCTCATTGATGTCGAACCCAAGCACCCACCATTTTAGTTTTTTCTCATAGAGTGGTTTAAGGTACTACATTTAATACACTAATTGGTCTATACCCTTTAGGATCCGTTTTGTCCTTCCCCACCTTTGGTATGACCGATATAAACGCCTCTCGCCATGATGGTGGTAGAGCGCCCCCTCCCAGGGTGTAGTTAAAGGAGGCCTTCAATAGTGGGAGAACAGATTCCCTCATGGCCTTATACCACTCCGGAGGGAACCCATCTCAGCCCGGTGATTTTTTTGGTCTTAAGATTGGATATTCCTCGGTCAACTTCCTCAGCTGATATTTCTGCCATTAACTTGTCATTTTGGTTTTTTCCTATAGATGGAAGATCCAAAGAGTTAAGAAATTTTTGAATTGTTTGATTATCCATTTTGTCCGGCTGTGTGTACAGAGCTGCATAGTACCCTTCAAATGAACTCTGAATTTCTTCATGTTTACTAGTTATCTTGTTAGTTCTTGGGTTCCGAACTTTATAGATTGTGTTTTCCACCTGTTATTTCCCGAGCCTCCATGAAAGCACCTTAGAAGCTTTAGGCCCTGCCTCATAATACCTTTGTCTCATATATTTAAGTTTTTTTCAATTTCCTCATTTAAAATTGTGTGAATCTCCTGCTTAACCGGCCTCATTTGTTCCAGTAAGAAAGGGCTTTTGTTAATCGAATGCAGCTGCTCCAATCTTTTTAAATTTTCTTGTAAGTCTGTTAGTTTTTTCACTCTGATCTTCTTTAAATTAGCACATTTTGCAATTATTTTACCCCTAATATATGCTTTAGCCGCATCCCACAGAATTGTAGGGTTAATTGTTCCATTATCGTCGAATTCTAAATAAGTTTTAAGCTCTTCTGCCATTTCTGTTTTGAATTCCGTGCGATTTAATAAACTTGTGTTAAGCCTCCATAGCGTGTTTTTAGGGCTTCTAGTTAAATTAATTTTCATAGTTAAACCAGAGTGATCGGAGATGTCTCTTTGTCCTATTATACGATCTTTCACTCTGAAGATCCTTATCGAACATAAAAAAAATAATCAATTCTGGTATATACGTTATGTCTAGTTGAGTAAAAAGTAAATTCACGGTCATATTTATGGAGAGATCTCCATGTATCTGCGAGTCCCAATTCTTGCATTATTTTCTTGAATTGCTTTTCTACGCGAGTCCTTCCTCATTCCCTGCTAGTCGTATCCATTTTTGGGTTTAGGAGTAAATTAAAATCACCTGCACATATACAAGTGCCACTGGCTTCTGCAGCCACAAGACTAAATACCTCCTTAAAGAAGTCAATACTACTACCAGGGGGGGCATAGATATTACATAGGGTGACCTCTTCCTGTTCCAGCTTCCCCTTTAACAACACATATCTACCTTCTTTACCTTTATGTTCTGCAATAAAATCAAACCTGATACTGTTTGGTATTAGAATGGCTACCCCTCTTTTTTTCCCCAGATCTGTGAGAAGCATATGTTTTTCTATACCCCATTTTTTTTATTTTCTCATGTTCTTCATTCGACAAATGTGTTTCCTGCAAGAACCCAATGCCAACCTGTTCTTGTTTAAACTTTGAAATGATCTTGCTTCTTTTAATTGGATTTTTTTATACCATTCACATTGAAAGTCTGTATATTGTAGTACTGCATATCATTTAAACACGAACATGTTTTTTTCTACCTGTATAACAACACTCCTAGCCCTCAGAACACAAAGAACAGAAATACATAACAGAACTTGACATAACGACGAACAGGTCTTCCAAATAAGAGGATCCTTTATTCCTCTTAATGAAGGGGAAACTGCCACTAGTGGGGCCGCTGCTTAGTTGCCTACTTGAAGAAAGGAAACTGAAAAGGTTAATTTAAGAGTCACCTGCATCAAATCTTCATCACTCCTGTTATGAAGGGGAGTCACAGCCCTCACCATACTCATGTGCAGAGACGGCCACCCCTTGACGCTCCGAATGGTACCAGCCAGCTGTCCAGAAGCTCTCGCTGTGAAGTGCTCAAGTGTGTCTTTAGTGTTGTTGAGGAAGATTATTCATCCATAGCGACGTCCTCTCTGCCTGGCCGCTGAAACGCCTTTAGCTTTTCCCGTGTGCTCTCTCGCAGGCCAGGTGCGCTCCCAGCGTGTCGTGATCCCACTATATCCATTGGCAGAAGATTGATTGTCTCCGCTGTGATGGCTTTGGATCTGTTTGCAGACACCGGTCCCACCATGAATCCACGTCTTCTCAGGTCCAGCGCAGCCTCCTCCGCACTGTTGTAGATCAGTGGTCCCAAACCCCCGGTCCGTGGACCGGTACCAGTCCGTGGACCAATTGGTACCGGGCCGCGCAAGAAATAATTAAAATATTTCCGTTTTATGTATTATTTGAGTCTGGAGGATCTTTTATTTTGAAAATCCTTCAACCGGATGCTCTTGGTTACTTGCGCCCCAATTTTGAGCCCACAAGCAGCAAAATGAGTAAGAAACAGATCAGATGTCTTTGGAAAGTTTCTTTGCAAAGGGGGAAAGGCCCAGAGAAGAGACAGGAGGATGGATTTATCCCGGACCGGTAGGTGAGTCCCACATCAAGCCGCTCTGTGTAACATGCGGCGACCGGCAGCTAATGAGGCAATGAAGCTTCAAACTGCTTCGCTACGTTCAGACCAAGCAGGCTGTGGATATAAGCAACACTTCGGGTGTCATTGTCTCCCATCACTCCCAGATGGGACCGTCTCGTTGCAGAGAAACAAGCTCAGGGCTCCGTTAGTCATTATAGTGAGTTAAAATTTTCATGAGAGTAAAATGTTTGTTTTTGTGGCGCATCTGTATCTTATTTTGAAGGGATATATAAACGTTACCATGTTGACCACAGTCGAAGAGCTTTGGGCAGTGGGCGAGAGGAGATGAGTAGAGCTTGTGAGTCTTAAGTCTGGTTTAGACGGAAAGATTTAAGGATTGTCGGCCGATTCTCCAAACCTCTGTGACCACAGAGCTGATAAAAGTCCAACAGGTTCGATCGGTTCGTGTTTAGCCACAAGGCAGGAGCAACACGAACCGATTCCAGTTATGAACATCCCGATTCCAGAAGAAAATGCACAAAACCCCCAACATAGCGGGAATTTAGAATAACCAAACACGGATGACGACGTAGAAACATAGTGACAGTTTAAAGACGTAACAAAAAGAAAAGGCGGTGGATAAAAGACAGCGGGAGCAGCCGCTCTATTTGCTGCACTATGATTTGGAGGTGAGTTATGTTTTTTCATAGTTAACATTTTTAACTGAATAAACATATATAATAATGACCTTTACACATAATAATAAACATTTCCACATATCATCTCCGATATCCACCGGACTCAGTTGCGCGATATGTCAGCTGTTTGGGATTCCCCTCTGTTCTTACGTCACCACGCTTTCTGATTGGCTTCTTGTATATATATATATATCTATATATATATATATTTATATATAAAATTTCAGGAAGCGTACTACCGTGGACCGAGGTGGGGTACTCGGTGGAGGCTGCGCACCCAGCGCTCTGTGGGCTCTTTCTATCCCCAGATTCTTCTCACTGCCTAAGTCCAAACTGTCACCGAGTTCAGTTTTAAGCATGTTTTCCACGTACCTCTGCATTGAGGTACCTTCCGCATTTTCAGGGATGCCATATACCCGTAAATTGTTCCGGCGTGAGCGTCCTTCCACATCCGTGATCTTTTCCCAAAGTAATTTCTGGTCATTTAGCAGCTGGACGATAGCATCTCTCTTTCTCTGCCATGCTCTTTTCCATTTCTCCAAGACGCTCACCCATCTCCTCGGTCTTGTTAATAGCGGCACTAACCTGTTGATTTATTTCGGTTGTCAGCTCATTCAATAGGCCCTCTGCCATTACTTCACCCACCACCTTTCTCAATGAGCTAATTGTAGCAGGCAAGGCCTCATTCGCCATCTTCTCTCCTTCCACGACTGGGTGTGTTCCGCAAGCTTTGCTTTCGTGTCGTATTCTGAGCTCCGAGGCTGAACTCGACCCTTCTTATTTTTATCCCCACTCATTCTTGTTGAGAAAAATAAACTTTTAGCGCGTTGATACTTTGAATTAGGGGGGCTTTTATTTCTAGCGATGCAGGACCTCGTTTCCAGGCACGTGCAGGGGGTGCTTGAGCACCTGCCCTTTTTGCTCCTTGCCCCAAAGTGCCCTTTTGGTTATTTTTTTATTTTTATTTTTTTGTTGGTATTATTATTTTCAAAGCCCTCTTCTGACACATAATAACAGGTACTAAAATTATTTTATTTATTTATTTTTTTTGTACAACATAATAAGCTTTCCAGTCACCTTGTTACCTTTGACCTTTTGCCCGTGACACATGACTCAGTTGCCTCTCGCGCAGTGAGATAAGGCGGCTAACTAGCTCAGCATAGCGAACGTTCCAGATTACAGATCAGTTTTTGGTGAATTATATATATTAAAAACGTTTTTAGTGAATAAAGTGGAGTAGACTTGCTACTTGTCAGATGACGGAAAACGTTGTAGTATTGGAGTCGCGGTTTAAGCAGAGAGGTAATGAAATACAACAGACACTGACAGGCCTCTGCGTCTGCCTTTCTCTGAAGAACTACTGAGTGGGAGGAGACAGCCAGGTGAGGAGAAACTGTTCTTATCTATCGATTCAGTATTTTTATCATACAGACATTAGGCTGCTGTTGATGTGCTACTAGCTAGCTGGTAGCTACGACTTTGCTAGCAAAGCTAGATAACTAAAAAGCTTCTTCCCTGCGTACAAGGCACATCGCCCGTCCAAAACTTATCTCCATAATGGATACATGTCCGATCTTCTAATTTCCTTTGCTGCATAATGTACATTGCATTTATTCTGGCGTTAGGTAAATGTATCTTAAAGGAGAATAGCACTTAAATAATAGTCCAACAAGGATATTCATTTAGAATTAAAAATAACTCGCCCTGAATT
>NW_006800903.1:0-2350 GCF_000485575.1 Poecilia formosa | reverse complement strand
TCAGATGTATTGCCGCACCCCTTCCCCTCCTGTCATCCAAAGCAGCGCTCTGGGCCAGAGTATTTTATTACTGAGCGGGGGTTATCACATTTAAATTAACCACTGCAGAGGATAGTCGGTGGTGATTCCTTTCTGTACATTTTCTTACTTGTTCATAACAATTCTCACTGACTGTGTGTGTGTGATATATTGACACAAAAACATCTACAACTTACTAAAAGGAGTGGAGCGATCCACCCCCACCGTTTACATGAGTGGGATGTCCCAAAAGCACAGCTGCTTCGCTGTTGACTTGTTGGAAAATATGTTAATTCAATGTTGAATTATCATCACAAAGGTTGCATGTTTGTTTGAGGTCGACAACTGATGGTGGATCAACTATAAAACAACCATTCAATTCTAGCCAATTAACCAATGTTGAAACTGTGTCATTGAATCAATGTTGTTTTGTGGTTGAAATCTAATGACTGAAATGCTGATGTCTGATCAACATCTGATCAATATTGAATCAATGTCAGCTGTATTGCCGCACCCCTTCCCCTCCTCTCCTCCTCATCAGAGCTCTGGGTCAGAGCATTTTATTACTGAGCGGGTGTTATCAGGTTTTAAATTAACCACTGCAGAGGATAGTGGGTGGTGATTCCTTTCTGTTCATTTTCTTACTTGTTCATAAAAATTCCTACTGACTGTGTGAGTGTGATATATTGACACAAAAACATCTACAACTTAATACAATGAGAGGAGCGATCCACCCCTGCTATTTACATGAGTGGGATGTCCCAAACACACAGCTGCTTCGCTGTTGGTGTAGCAGAGTTAATTTTATTCATTTATTTTATTTTTCTTTATGAACCTTCTCAAAACTAATTTTCTTTGAATTGACATGTCTGTTATATATTATTTCTGTTTTATTTTGCTTTCATTTTTGGTTCCTAGTGTGTAAAAAGCCATCCTAATCTATGAATATTTGTTTTCTTATGTTTTTTAATTGTACTTTATTTTGGTGGGGAAGCTTTTACTTTCTTACTTCCTGTTTTTGCATTATATCCTGTGTGTTCCCCCTGCCCTCCTCAGTTCGTGTCAAGCTGCGCTGGGGAGAGGTAAGTGTACAGAGTTGTCTTTCATTTGTGTATTAAAATATTGAAAATGTTCTAAAAATATATGTTGTAAACTCACATGTTATATATATTGTTGTTTAACTGTTCATGTTTAGCGCAGCACTATGCTGGGCATTTGTCTCCCACATTGGTGACACCCATCAAGTTTTCTGTATCAACTGGTTATTTTTTTAATTTATTTTTCTTTTCCTTTTGGTTGGTTAGGGTGTTTGTGGAGAATCCGGAGCCCAGGAGCTGCTTTGTTTAAAATGTTCTTGTTTTGAACAGGTATGTGTGTTGTTTCAAATTTTATTTGGATGTGAAATTAATCTATTTAGCATATTTCTATGTTATGGTGGAAAATTGTAATTATAGGGCAGATTATTTCTGTTTAGGTTTTATTTTAATTGTATGACTGTAGATTTATTTTATTAGTGAACCTCAGAATTTTGGTTTTGTTTAATGCATTTCTGTGTCAGTTCGCGCCAAGCTGTGCTGGGGAGAGGGTGTTTGTAGAGAATCCGGAGCCCAGGAGCTGCTGTTTTAAAATGTTCTTGTTTTGAACAGGAATAAAATTATCCTGATTCCGGTGTGGTTCTGACTTCCTGTTCCCAACCGCTACATTGGCTTGTTGGAAAAGATTTTAATTCAATGTTGAATTATGATCACAGAGGCTGCATGTATGGTTCAGGTCAACGACAGAAGCTGGATCAACCATCAAACAACCATTCAATTCTAGCCAATTAACGTCCATTGATTGAAATGCCAACATCGAATCCAGTGTGTTTCAGCACCGGTCCTCCAGGCCCTGCAAGTTTTAGGCATTTCCCCAATTCAGCACACATGATTTTAATTGACATCTGATTAACAGGGTTTTGCTGAACTGAAAACACACAGGTCAGTTTACACCACCTGCCATTCAAACGCCCAACCCATTCCCCTTCACCTGCCAAAGACACACACACCCTTTTCCCCCCCACCTGGGCCCACCTACCCCTGAATCGGGTGAAACAACTTTAATTTTAAGTGAGGGTTTTTCATTTTAAAAGATCTTTTTTGGCTCTAGTGGGCTTTATTTGATAGTTAATTGACAGGAAGGTGGGTACTGAGAGAGGGGGGGTAATGCAGCAAAGGTTGCCATGGTCAGGAATTGAACCTGTGACAGCTGTGTTGAGGACTGAGGCCTTGATTGTGGTTTGTGCTTAACCCCTGCGCCACCACAGCACAACCCCTTTTAGGTGAGGGTTAATCAC
>NW_006800902.1:49715-53397 GCF_000485575.1 Poecilia formosa | reverse complement strand
CCAGCCATGTACGATGCGCTCCGCCACCCGTTTCTTTAGTCCGGGATATGAAATTTATTGTGCAGTTCGTCGGTAAATGAAGTCCCGGCCGGAACACGGTGCGCTAACTAATAAAACATAAATTAACGAAGCTTCGAGGCAGGTAAATTTTCCTCGAGGAATTTTAGTAATCGAGGTACTCGAATCATTCGAGGAATCGTTTCAGCCCTACATTTCATGTAGCTCTTTGCGTCTGTCACTGCCACCATTTTTAATGACTTATGGCATGAACAAGTTTATTCATGTGTAATTCTGATTTCATTTGTTATTTAATGGAAAGACTACAGTTGCAAAATTGTGTTTTCTCAGCAGAATATAGACAAAGATTTGCGCACATTTGTAATAAAAATGCAGCTAGTAAAGCAATCATATCAAACTCTCAAGGAATCAGCTCAAGTGTGCCCTAGTGAAAAAAAATACTTTAGTATATTTGAAATATACTACTTTTTGTAGGTTTCTGTAAAATGCAGTGAATGGGAATGTTCTGTCGTTGATCCTCACTGTTCTTAGGAAGGAGAAATGTTTGTCTGCAGTAATCCTGTGACATTGTATTAAAATAATGCTCTGTCCTTGGTGAAACATTTTTCACATGTCCTCTAAAGTGTACCTATTGTTTTATTGTGCTAATTTTCATAAGCATGTTGTCTGTAAACTTTGAATATATTAACAATTTGTACAATTCTGTTATAGTATATTGGCAATGTACTCTTGGAAAATGTGGGTAAGACTTTATTTGACGGGGTGTGCATAAGACTGACATGACACTGTCATAAACATAACATACTGTTAGGAACATACTAACAGGTGTCATGGAGTGTCATTCGGTAAATGACACTTTTAATGAGAAGTTGCTTTAAAAGTTGGATTAGAAGTCCTTTAAAAGTGCCAATTTTGCATTATTTTGTAAATAATGATACTCTGATGCAAAGTTGCCACTTTTAATGGACATTTAATCCAACTTTTATAGTAATTTTGCATTAAAAATGTCACTAGTATTTACTGAATTACACTTCATGACAACAGTCAGACATTCATAAATACTCCATGTTTATGAGAGTGTCATGTCAGTCTTACCCTGGTGAAAAATTTGTGTACTAAGTATGTTAAATTTTAACATACTTAAGCATACTTTTAGTGGGACTAATCGTGAGTATATTTAAAGTATACTTAGAATTAGTATACTTAAAGTGTGACTTTTTTGACATGCTAATTTTGTGCTTAGTGTATTTAAGTAGTATTTAAGTAATATTTAAGCACCATTTAAAGTGTACTAAGCATACTTCAACATACTTTTTTGGACAAACTTAAGTAGTACTTAGTGTACTTTAAGTGTACTGTTTTTAATGTACTAAAAACATGCTTGATTACTATATTTTGATTGTACTATTTTAGTGATTGAATTAGATTTAACATATACTTAGAATGTGAGTGTGCTGTGGTGGCGCAGGGGTTAAGCACAGCCCACATATGAAGGCATAAGACTGACATGACACTATCATAAACAACACCTGTCATCCAACTTTTAAAGCAACTTCTCACTAAAAGTGTCATTATTTACTGAATGACACCTGTTATTATGTTCCTAACAGTATGTTATGTTTATGACAGTGTCATGTCAGTCTTATGCACACCCCGTCAAAAAAAGTCTTACCCACATTTTTTAAGAGTACATTGCCAATATACTATAACAGAATTGTTCAAATTGTCAATATATTCAAAGTTTACAGACAAAAATGCTTATGAAAATTAGCACAATAAAACAATAGGTATAATTTAGAGGAAATGTGAAGAACATTTCACCAAGGACAGAGTATCGTTTTCATACAATGTCACAGGATTACTGCAGACAAACTGACATTTCTCCTTTCTAAGAACAGTGAGGATCAACAACAGAACATTCCCATTCACTGCACTTTACATAAACCTGCAAAAAAGAACAATAGAGCAATTAAACAGAGAAAGCATTTGTATTTTAAAGAGTACAGAAAAACGGCAAAGAAAAAATGATACTTACAATTTTAAGACATTGTGGACTCGCCATGTATGTGACATCATCAGAACTGATGATTAATGGGGACCGGATGCCTGGGGTGGAAAAACATTTCTGAGTGTCTTCTTTGTCTGTTTATGTTAGAAGTAGAAAAAATTGTCAGCAATGTCATAGAGTCAGTTGATGTTGTCAATAACTATGAAGCTGTTTTAAGTGTGGACTTAAGGAGACAAACTATCTTAAAAACTTTCCATCCATGATCTGAACACGCTGATCCTTGCAGGGTGGTGAGGGGGGCTGGTGGTGCCCATCTCTAGCAGTCATCACATGAGAGGCAGGGCTCACCCTGGACAGGTCACCAGTCCATCACAGGGCCCTGAAAGTCAACAACAAATAAAATGTATGAAAGAGAAATGTTAGATTAACAAAGGGGGTAAATTCTGTCCAGTTATTTTTAAATCAAATCATGTTTATTGAGCGTTTAGTGTTGGTAGCACACCAGTTTTTGCTGTTGAAAATGTAGCTAAACTGGTCAGTAAAAAAAAAGACTTGCACCATGAAGACGATGAGGAGGTTCATCCTCAGAACTGGTTAGTGATCTGGTGGAGCCAGAGCTTCTTCTGAGACAGGAAAGTCTCTACGTTTTCTAACACCTGATTTCTCTGGCTTCCTCTTTCATCTTCATTTGCTTAGACAGCAAAAATATGTTGAAGATAAAAACATTGATGATGAACAAGTTATAACAACAACCTCACAATATCAAAGTCTCTATGTCATATGGAGCTTAATTAAAACCAAGTTAAGTTCATGAATAAAAGTATATTAAGTTGCAAACAGCCTCCATGCAGTTATAACATGAATGATTGCTGTAGTAATAATCATAAAAGTCACCATAAAATTGATAAGATTATTTCTGAAACCAACGTAAGTTTATTTATATCTTTACTGCACAGTTTATAATTAAACAAAGATAATTAAGCAAACTTACCACTAGCTAGCAACACTTAGCAGCCTTCGTCCCTTCGGGCTCCTTTTGTTATCCACATTTTATTTCCATCGGTTGTTGTCCTGTTGTGATGTCGTCTAACTTGGACTAGGACGTCACCAGCTTGAAATTACCAAAACTTCTATTATCAAGGCCTTCTCTACTTTTAAAGCAATAATATGCAAGTAAAAATGGCGAATTTAAACAGCATTGGTTATCTTCCCTGGATTCAAGACTTTTCTTCTCTTTAAGGCGTTTTAAAAAGAAAAAAAAGAAAATGTGCAATACCGCCACCACCTGGTCTGGAGTATGAACTGCAGCTAATGCCATTGACTTGTATATTACATCACACATCTGAAAATGGATTGGGTACTTTGTTAAACATTACATCAGGATGATCATTTTTTTTATTCTTTGCTTGAGCACATATTTTAAAATATACACAAAATATATTTGACAGATATTTTAAATATCTTTTACATATTGTTGAGATGCTTTACCAAGGCCAAGAAAGAGTCACACGTTGTTAGACAAAGGGCCCATAGTAAAGAGTTACATTTTTGATTCTGTTAGACACCAAGGTCCATTTCTCACGAGAAACAGAAACTTATCAGGCCACAGAAACATGGTGTGATTTCAGGGAGTGTCTTCAGTTCATATAATCAGCT
>NW_006800902.1:46910-48797 GCF_000485575.1 Poecilia formosa | reverse complement strand
GAATTTTTAAAAATTCTGTTTTGAGCATATATTTTAAAATATACACAAAATACATTTGACAGATATTTTAAATACCTTTTACATATACACTTGAGCAAGTGTATATTTACACTTGGGCAAATACATATTTTGTTCACTTAAAGTATACTTTTATTTAATATATTTCTTAAAAGTGTATTTTGGTACAATTATATTTAAGTGTGTTTAAAGTTATAATTTCAAAATTGGTACAAGCATACTTTTAGTATACTTAACATATATCTATAGGTAGTACACTTATACTTAACATGTACTTTCACAAATGTAAGTATGTTTGAAATATCCTAAAGTACTTTTTTTCACTAGGGTATGCACACCCCATCAAATAAAGTGTTACTAAAATGGTAATATATTGAAAGCACAATGGAATTAGTTTCACCTGTAAAGTGTGTTTTAATTGACCCTTCTGTGTTCTGGTAGCCTGATGTGTTTGCAGTACTGTAATGTGTATGAAGCATATAATGTACAAAGTGGCAAAGCAGAATACTAAAAGACATTAAGTAACTAAAAAGTGTTCTTAATTAGCAATTATAATAAACCAGAAGTGTAATTGTAGCATACTGAGTAATATATAAAATATATAATGCCAATATACTTAAATACATTCTAAGTATTTTTTAAATGTAATTCAATCACAAAAATAGTACACTTAAAATATACTAATAAAGCACTTTTATACTACATAAAAAGCAATATACTTAAAGTATACTAAGTTCAACTTAAGTTGTCCAAAAAGAGTACGATGAAGTACACTTTTAAATTGTACTTTTAAAGTACATAACTAAGCACAAAATTAGTTGTCCCAAAATGTCACAATTTAAGATAACTAATCCTAAGTGAACTTGAAATATACTCATGATTAATCTGACTTAAAGTATTCTCAAGTATGTTAAAATTGAACAAAGTTAGCATATTAATTTTTCACCAGGGTGGAGCACTAAATTATTACACTGTTTAATATTTCCAGAAACAATTTTTTTTGTAGATATGTTTATTAATTTTTGCTTAATAGCAACAACAACAAAACACAGAACAAAACAAAAGCTCAGCAGTGCAGTCCATAGGAGACAGGAAAAAAAAGATAAGTTAGGGGGGGCACACATATTTCCGTCATTATATAGTTCACATCTAAGCATTTATAAATGCTCGAGACAGGATGGTAGACACGTGTCCTTCAGCATAGTCCAAGAAGGGTTTCCATATCCGTCCAAAAGTGTCAGTCTTGGAGTGGACTAGTCTTGTTAGAAAGTCGAGAGGGATATATTCCAAAACAAGTTTCTTCCACCCAAAAATAGTAGGAGATTTATTAGAGATCCATTGTAACAAAATATTCTTTCTAGCGCAAAAAATTAGGACATTATACAACTTACTCTTGTTTTGATTTTGTATATGTTTATTTGGTAAACCAAGGAGAAGAGATACTGGATCAAGATCGATATTAGTTTTGATAATTCTCCTAGTCTCAGCCAGAATTGATTCCCAGTATAACTGGATTTTAGGGCATGACCAGAGACAATGTGTGAGGTTGCCTTCATGTATTTTGCATTTAGGGCACAGGGAAGAGGACCCTGGTTTAAACTCAGAAACCCGATTTGGGGCCAGGTGAGCTCTATGTAGTAATTTAAGTTGCGACGCCCAGGAGCGATTACAAATAGTAATTTTTCTGGCAGAGTTCCAAATACTGCTCCACATTTCACCAGTGATCTCGATACCCAGCTCTCTTCCCCAGGCCTGGGCCAGAGTTGGTAAGTGATGCTTATGACATTTTAATGTTTTGTAGCACAAACTGAGTGACACTTCACGAGTTCTGAAAAACAGTTTTTCAATGCCCGAAACCTCAGTGTCCCT
>NW_006800902.1:36478-46423 GCF_000485575.1 Poecilia formosa | reverse complement strand
CAGAAACAATTTATAAAATGTTAATTTTTTTTATAGCATTTATGAAACAGTATCGGAACTTTTGAAATTCTTGACCTGTCTTTTGAGACTAGTTAATCTGAAACTAAAGCTTTGAACATAAAGTAAACAGCTTTATGGTAAATTTCAGTAGAGAAATCACCAATAACATTGGATAAACGGTTATCCTGAAATGGTCAGTTGTCACTCTGACATTTGCATATTAAGCAGTGTGTACCTGAGCTTAATTGACCAAGCTAAGACAGTCCTCTTGACGCTGATTGGCTGTCTTCGACCGGGTGCGGTGCATTTCTTTAGACGGCGATAGTAGCATTGGGACGAGGCAGAGGAGTTTTTTTTCACAGATTATCTGTCTCATATACCATCACGACATTGTGACAATTTTAATGCACACAATATTTTAGTAGTTTAGTTAACAGCTACTTATTTAGTGAGCTTGCTTATTAAAGTGTTTTAACTACCAAATTTAAGGTTCATTTCTTTTTGTTAAATTGTTAAAGAGAAGTAGAATGTGCTTTTTGCTGTATGTGTGATCAAAAATGCCTCAGACAGGTATTCATAAATAATAACTGAGAATGAGAGTGATTGAGGGCAGACAGATACGCTAACCAGTTATCTACTGAAGTCTTGTCCAGTCTAACCCAGTTGATTCTAAACCAATGACTCAAATCTGATTTTCCACCTATTTTTGTTCTCTTAAACTAGCACTCAGACAAATAGTTAGACCCCTTTACAGGCACCCAGACTTCCCAATGAATGTTCATTTTTTACCTCTGGACGTGTTGGCTCTCTCAGGGTATTCTGGCTTCCTCCCACTGTCCAAAAGCCTGCCAGATTGATTGGCTACTTTAAAATTTCCATTTGGTGTGAGTGTGCGTATGAATGATTATGCGTCTCTGTGTTGTAAAATAAATATTTAACAAATGTAAGAAATACTTTTGTTGTAAGCCCATCACTTAATGTATATATCCTCTAATTTGCTTAATTTATGCAATAATATATTTGTTGGTAACAGTAACTAAATTACTGATATTTTTAAAATTTTGTTATTATTGTCATCATCATTAATAATAACTTCATTGTACACTACATATGAAAAAAATACTTCCAGTGTAAAACATACACTCTGCAAGCACTAATGTAATTTCTTATGAATAAGAAATTATGAATTTCTTTTTGCTATAGATCTCAACTCTTCAGAGACAGATCCACTCTGAGGAGTCAGATTTGCAAAATCAGGAGGAAGAGCTTAGCCGAGCAAAGGCTGACTTGGACCATCTACACCAGGAGGAAAGACAACTGGAACAGAGCCTGGCTGCTGGCAAGATTCAACTGGAAACCATCATCATTTCACTGAAGTCGACTCAGGACGAAATCAACCAAGTAGGAGTCGTTCTCTGTTTTCTGTTTTGATTAATTATTTTTATTACTACTACAATAGAAAATATTGAAAACATTTTTACCATGGGGACGTGTTAAACTAAGGTGTGTCCTCTCATTAGCATTACATGTGTCTTCAAGCTGAAAATCAGCTAGTTTGACTGAGTCAGCATAGTGACACTACATCACAAGCAACACTACATCAAGCACAGTGACATAATGCTTTTGGCATTTAAAAATAACAATACAAAAAATAACACAAAACAGTTTAAGAAGACCTTCACACAAGACCTCGTTTATTTATTTATTTTACAATTTTGTTATTGCTTCTTTTTTAAATAGCAGCTGATTAAACTGAATGTTACAACCTTGACATGATTATAAGAGTTGTTTTACCGAGAAATTGATCAGAAGCGCCGTGAAAATTCCAAACATATTTTAGCTGGCTGAAATAATCCGTTCCCCCTCCATAACGTGGGAACAAAATAATTTACCTGCAAGCCTTTAACTGTGTTTATTCCTCTTTTCATCAACAACAAATCCTGTGGATTTGGTGACATTTGATCATTATTTGCCAAAGTTAAAGGAGGGGAACCATATATTTTAGCTGTCTGAAATAATCCGTTCCCCCCATAATATGGGAAAGAAATAATTTACATGCAAGTTCTTAACTCTGTTTTTTCCTCTCATCATCAACAACAAATCCTGCGAGTTTGAAAACATTAGCTAAATTTTTGCCAAAGTTATGAGGGGGGAATCAGATATTTTAGCCATATGAAATAATCTGTATCCCCTATAACATGGGAAAAATTACCTGCAAGTCCTTCACTGTGTTTAATCTTCTCTTCATGAACAACAAATCCTGTAAATGTGGTAATATTTACTGAATATTTGTCAGAGTTATTAGGAGGGAGCCAATTATTTAACCCACCTGAAATAATCTGTCCTGCCCCTACAAAGAATATGTTATTTCAGACAGCTAAAATATATGGTTCCCTCCTCATAATTTTGGCAAAAATTGAGCAAATGATTTCAAACTTACAGGTTTTATTGTTAATGATGAAAGGAATAAACACAGTTAAAGACTTGCTGGTAAATGAATTTGTTCACAAGTTATACAGGGGGAACAGATTATTTCCGGCAGCTAAAATATATGGTTCCCCCCTCATAACTCTGGCAAAAGTTGAGCAAATGTTTTCAAACTTGCAGGATTTATTGTTGATGAAGAGAGGAATAAACACAGTTAAAGACTTGGTAGTAAATTAATTTGTTCCCCTGTTATGAAGGGGAACAGACATTTTCATCCAGCTAAAATATTTGGTTCCCCCCTCATAACTTTGTCAAATAACGAGCAAAGTTTTCAAACTTACAAGACTTATTGTTAATGATGAAAGGAATAAACACAGTTAAAGACTTGCTGGTAAATTAATTTGTTCCTATGAAATGGAGAGGGAACGGATTATTTCAGGCAGCTAAATATATGGTTTTCCCCCTAATAACTCTGGCAAAAAAAATGAGCTGTTATAAAAATCACAGGATTTGTTGTTGATGATGAGAGGAATAAACACAACTGCAGAGTTTGTGAAAAAATAATTAACTATAAATTTCTCTTATCCAGTAATCTGTCATATTTAACATTAGAAGGGTATATTCCAGAAAGCCTACTCTCATCTTTTCAGGAAGTCTAATCTGTGTGCCCTGCTGCCAGCCAGCTTCCCTCCTATTATATTAGCAATGAAAAATTATAAATACATACAATGTGTTGGAAAACTGTGTTTGTTGACTTTTTTGTCAGGCTTGAGTGACAAAAGTAGGAACAAGACCTATTCTTTTGGTCATTAAAAACAACACAAAACAGTGTAAGAAGACCTCCACACAAGACCTTGTTTATTTAATTATTTTACAAATTTCTTATTGCTTCTTTTTTAAACAGAAGCTGCCCATTAAACTGAAAGTTACAACCTTGACATGGTTTTATGAGTTGATTTACTGAGCAATCAATCAGAAGCGCAGTGAAATGAACGGATCCGCCTCTCTGGCTTCAATGAGGGTTCCCGAGTCCAGACCTTCAGAGGCCTCCACTAAAGCCTGAATTGTAACAGCAACCATAGCTCTATTACAATTTTTAGTAACTAAAGGTCCCAAAAATGGAAAAAAAAAAAAAAAAAACTGAACATAATGCATTCCTGGGTGATAAAAATAATTTTATTGCATAGATGAGTTTTATTGTTTTGGTTATAAAAAAATTAAGAAGATGATGATTAAAAAGACATGCTATACTTATTCTTTTGTATTTTTCTTGAGCTACTTAAATTTTCACATTTAGTAATTTATGGATGCATGAACACCTGAAAACATTTACTCTTCTTGGCTGCACAAAAAAAGTCGTTCAGAAAACATGGGTGTGAAAAAGATGGAAGGTTTTGTATGAATATGTGTTTTTGTATTCTGCAGGCTCGCGGGAAGTTATCCCAGATTCAGGACTGTCAGCAGGAGATGTCTAAAGGAATAGAGCAGTTCAGCAGCACCTTAAATGGTACCAATGGAGGCAGTATGACAAACCTGGCCGACATGAGCGAAAGCTTCAATGACAAAGAGAGCGGAGGCTTTTCAGCTGCCGGGAAGGGAAGACAGGTCAGGAAATGTATACATTCCATTATAGATCACATGTTCCTATTTTAATAAAATTATGTATTACAAAAATTTAGGATGTAATAATTTTCTACTAGGATTCCTTATTCTCTCAATCCTTTTCATCAGGTCTTTAACTCATGATGTGTTTTTAAATGTTGCAGAAAGGTTTTCATAGTTATACTTTTTTCATTCATCCATATTTCTGTGCACTGAGAAATATGGCTGTTGAAAATTGTTAAAATATTTTTTCAAGACTTGCAGGAACTTAGGGTCTTTCTTAATGTAATATTGTGAAATGGATGACATAAATACACTGGTATAGTTTTGTTCCATGGCTTGTCTATCATTGGCATTTAAAAATACACTGTTGTATTCCAGGATTGAAGGCTTTTTTTATTGTCATACCAGCTCACTTTTGCTTGTTAGTGGTATGAAATTTGGACTCAGGTCCCACTTTAAGAAGCCTAATAAATAAATATAACTAAATAGGTCTGCACAGGAAAGCAGTTGGTAGCATAGTTGCCTTGCAGCAAGAAGGTCCTGGGTTTGAATCCCAGCCTAGAGTCTTTCTGCATGGAGTTTGCATGTTTTCCATGTGTCTACATGGGTTCTCTCCGGGTACTCTGGCTCTGGCTTCCTCCCTCAGTCCAAAACATGATTGCCAGGTTGATTGATCTCACTAAATTTAGGTGTGAATGGTGTGAGTGTGTGTGCATGATTGTCTTTTTGTTCTGTGATTCCCTCTGATGGACTGGTGACCAGGGTGTACTCTGCCTCTTGCCCGTTGGTACCCAGCTAGGTCTACCCTCAATTAATGTGTCGCCTCAAATATGGTTGTAAAATGACTATGATGCTCGATTCTGGTTTTTATATGTTGCCTTAGCCAATTAATCATGTAGTTAAAATAACACCTCTGTGACTCGTAACCCAAGTCACTGAATTTTAACCTGGGCAAATTCCAAGAATCTTTGGTGAAAAAGAGGACAGCGACCGTGAACAAGTGTGGTCCGTAGGAGCTAATTTCACTCTGGCCACTTAAATTAGCCTGTGGAATGAAGCGAGTTGTGTCACTCGGATAAAGGTTGTTAATCCCAAGTGAATCTCCTCATCTAAATCCAGCTAAAAGTTTCTTCATGAACTCTGTAGTGGGCTGCAGCTGAATGAGGTATTAACTCTCCTCTCTTTAGAGGCAAGAGGATACCTACGACAATGACATTGTGTCACCCGAACAGGTGAGGTGGGGCGTGCGACATGTGGCACCTGAAAAAATCCCTGGGTGGTCATGATCTAAAAATAGATTGTCTAGTCAAGTAGTGAACGGCAGAGAAGGGTTCACTAGTGTAGGTAATCTGAAAGAGTATGATTACCAGTGACTCCTGTTAAGAGACTGTTTACTGAAGAAGTGAATGGCAGAAAAGACTTTCTTGGTTTAGGTAATCTGAAATGGAGTAAGGTTACCGGTGATTGACCTGGCAGGCCATAGTCACCACCCTCATAGCTACACAGTATGTAGGTGAGGAAAATTTAGGGAAAAGTACCTTCTAATGCTGGTGGATTCAATATCAGGATATGCAACATTGAAGGCTACTACAAAGACAGGCCCTCCCCTGAAGAGAAACTCCTTTCACATCACAGAAAGCAGGGAGGCGAAGACACTTCTCCTTTTTGCCCAGACAAGGGAGGGGGAAAATGGAGCACAAAGTGTCATTTAAAGCAGTGGTGTAAGGACTCACTAGAGCAGGGGTGGGCAATCCTGGTCCTTGAGGGCCGGTATCCTGCAACTCTTAGATGTGTCCCTGTTCCAACACACTTGAATCCACCAGCTGAATCTCCTCCTCAGTGCAGTCAAGTTCTTCAGAGTCCTGCTAACGACCTCATTATTTGACTCAGGTGTGTTGAAGTAGAGACGCATCTAAAAGTTGCAGGAGACCTGCCCTCGAGGCCTGGAGTTGCCCACCTCTGCACTAGAGGGACCCGGAAAATCAGCCACAACACTGGAGTGAGCAGAAAACTCAGATGTTTATTAAAAGATAGCACAGACTGGGCACACTGGATCGTCAACTGCAGCACTGCAGGGGTGGGGGAAGGGCAGTGAGGAGAGATTGGTGACTTGAGAAATATTTCAGAAGGAAACTGCTAGTGTGTGTGGACAATTCACTAACCTGGTCTACCGGTCAAGTACTGAAACGATCGGCCGAGGGACGAAGAAGGGAGCAAATGTTGCACTGATGGAGGGTTCTGGAAGGAGTGCCTGGGGAGGAGAAGTGCAGATGCACCAGCTCCATTTCGGTCCGTGAAGACAGACACAGTCCCCTTCCATGTTCAGCAAAAACCTTGGTTAGATGGGCTGTGGTCATACACGAAGAGGCAGAGAGCAGAGTATCCGTGCCTGTAGGAGTGAGTGGGGAATCTGAAAAAAAGGCGTGGGTCAGGATGCAGATGGACAACCAGCAACAGTCTGACAAGGGCAAGACAAAAGGGCAAAACCAGGGAACAAGAGTGAGGTCACAACAATGAGGACGAGATGAGAGTGCTGGAAAACTACTTGTTGAAAGCGTTTGATAATCTGGCAGCGTGAGTGTGATTGACAGAGGCTTACTCTCCCTCTTCCTCTCGAAGGCGGACACCTTTTTCCTCTGCTCCCTCCCTGCCCTTGTCTGCCCTGCTTGCTGTGTTTTTGTCCCGTCTTTTTCTATATTTTTGGAGCCTTTCTTTGCATATCATCCAAATCTACAAATTGTGGATCTGGTCAACCGGTGTCTCAATGCAATTGATCAAATTTTCTCAGTGAGAAGACTGGGCACAGGAGAGCCCTCTTGTCTTGCGGGGACACACCCGGCGGGATTCACCCTGGATTTATTCATGATAAGAGGATTTCTGCTGTTTGGAGCTTGTGGATTCCTGGATTATCAAAAATTTGTGACAGACTTGGCCCAACTAGCGAACACTTGGACTGTTGGGGACACGAAGACTCTAAAACTTACTAACGAGTTGGAATCAATCTTGGAGAAGTTGCTAGGTCGGTTCAATGGAACGACCAAACTAATTTGGATGATTGGGAACTGAGATGTATCGGAGAAACTTTAGGGAAGATTGAAATTTATAATCTTCCCGACCTAAGACATTCTGTATCTGAATTGGCTTTCCCTATGTGGCCTTGGAAGGGCTGCATATTTCCAATCTCATTGAAGATATGTAAACAACACTCTTCCCACCTCACCCCCTCCTGTATCCATGAAGTTGCGAAGCTGAACGCTCCTAAGGACATCATGCCTTGATAACACCTCTATCGGACTCTGCCAGGAGGCTCAGTAACGTTTCTTCATGGCCCCTTGACGTCACCGCCTTGTTTTGCCCATTGTTTTGTCTGAATGTTGCCATTTGCCCTAATGTGTCCTTTCCTCTTTTTTGTTAGAAACAGTGGAGTACTCCCTATTTAACCCAGAAAAGAATTATTTTAGTTTATTAGTATTATCAGAAATTGTGGAGTACGCACTATTTAGATCAGTGTTATACAGTACAGAAATGGAATCAGAATTAGAATTAGAATAACTACGAACTTGGAATCCAGAAATTCTTAACAGGAACAGTCACTGCTTAGTTTCTATTACTTTTAACCCAGAAAAGGAATTAGATCAGTCATTCTTTTGCTTATTTTATCAGAAAGTGTAGAGTACTCACTATTTAGAAATGGAATTAGATACTTAGCAACCCTGAACAGGAGCACTTAGTTTACATACTTTAGAACAACATTAGATTAGTTTTCTTTCCTTTCGTTTGTTATTTTGTTTGTATTTCCTTTTAGCTCATGTAAAGCACTTTGAATTGCCTTGTTGCTGAAAACGTGCTATATAAATAAAATTACCTTACGAAGGGAAACAGTCAGGGAGGTGCAAGGAATAATGGAAATGAGGGACATGACATTGTTTGGCTCGAAGTAGGTACCGGCAGCGATGCTCTTTCCACTCAGGAATGGGAGAGAACGCATGCTGATCACAGAAAATGCCCTAATTTCCCACCATCAAAAGTCCTTTTCAGAATATTTTTTTTCCAAAAGCAACACTGCTGTGTTAAAGTTCATTGATTTTCCTTTCCAACGATACCAGTTTTATGTATGTTTAAGTAAATAAAACACTTTAAATTTCCCAGTAATTTTCATAAATTTTTTGAAAAGCCGCATTATTTATGCTAATTCGAACGCCCCTCCTGAAAGGCGCTGAAACATTGTCCAAGAAAATCGGTTCGGGCATCACGAACACATGACCAAATGATCCAACAGTGATATCATATTAATCCTTAAACTATTGGCTTTCTATACATACCCGGTTTGTCAAGGGTTATTTTTTTAGTTTTTTTGTAAATCATTAAAGTATCAAAACTTTGTCAAATAGCGAACGAATTATAAAAAATAAACCCGACAAAATGGGTATAAAAATAAAGATCAATTTGTTAGCTTTAATATAATACTGGAACCACACTTGCAGAATCAATGTGCGTGACGCCCCACGCCTCCTTCCCCTCCCCCTCTTCCACAGGTATGCGTTGTCCTTATTATTTAATAATAATAATAATAAAGCGGATTAGATCCACTGTTTTTATGAGCCACAGGAATTATGCATGATGATCTGTATTTGTATGATTTGGGTTTGTGCTGGTGAGTTTTGTGCGATTTGTGCAACAAGGACATGAAGCGCGTTAACAGACGTGCTCAGTGGCGGTTTCTGATATGGGAGGCATGGGCAACCGCCCAGGGCATCATTATGTGGGTGGCGGCATGATGAAGTGACTGTATCTATACTAAAATGATACATTCTAGACATTTTTTATAATAAACTGTACTTTCTTTGGCACTTTTTCAGATGGTCGATAGTAGGGAATTTTCCATAAAGAAACAATCTCTATTTTCTGCCAACAATATAGAAAAAAACTACTAAAGATAGCCATAAATAAATGTTTTTATCTGATGCTGCAGCCTAATTGACATCTAGGAAGGAAGTTTCAATGAAATGCATTAAAAAATAAACATTTTGGTGCAAGTCAAAAATTCTCTAAAATTAGATTTTTTTTAAAAACAAACAAAAAATCCCTATTTCCTACCAGCAATATCAAGGAAACTATTAAAGATGGCCAAAAATGGATGCCTTTATGTTATTCAGCAGCCTAATTTATCTGTAGTAGAGAAGTTTTATTGAAACCTGATGAAAAATACAAGTTTGGGGAGTGGTCAAAAAATACTTAATTTTGTCAATTTTTGAATTTTTTTTCCCCCCATCGGTCAAATTAGCTTTGGAAGCAGTTTTGCGGCCTAATAAATCTTTATTGAACAGTCCCAGACCCCTACAAAAAATTGAGCCTGTTAAGACCACATAGCAGGACGGACAAAATAGTTTTTGGGGCTTGGTTTCAACATATATTTTTTAATATAGTATCCCAAACATGCCATCTCTGCTGTCAGTGTAAATATTAAAATTTGTTTTATTTTTAAGAATTACATATTTTAAAGAACCTTCATTTTAAAAGTAAACTATTTATACTGTACATATTCATGTTTTTCAATATGATTTATTTATATTTAAAGGATGTCATTACAAATAAGTGTCAAATTTATTTATTTTTTAAGTAATCGGCTTTCAAAAACCCCATCTTTTTCTACTCAAATGTGCGTTTGTGGCAAGGTACACCTACCCCCCAAAATCTCGGAAACCGTTAGAGATAATGGGCTGAATTTTTTTCTGCTCTTTTCTGATAATGCACTTAATAGAAAAATGCATTCAGAGTACAAAAAATATAAAGAAAAAAAATTGGTTGCCGGTACCTACTCGAAGCAGAAGAAACAGAGCACCATGTGAACATCACAAGCATAGCAAGTTAAGGCTCAAGACTAGCATGCAACCATGATAATCAAGCTGGAAT